>NC_077232.1:266636833-266642193 GCF_027887165.1 Monodelphis domestica | reverse complement strand
TTTATGTATTCTATATTCTCTCTATAGTTTACTATACATTTATATATGTGGTCTACTGTGTTTATATATTTGATATGATTTATTATCACATGTATTCTATATGATCTATTCCATAGAGTAGATTATAGGTATACATTCTATAATTCTATTAGAGATTTATATAATTTTTGTTGTCTAGCATGCATTTATTTATATGGTTTATATGTTCGTGTTCTGTGTTCTATTGTTTTATATATTCTACATGTTGTTATGTTAATATATTCTATTATATGTGTATATATATTCTATGTCTTCTGTCAGATGTTTATATATTCTATGTGGTCCTATTAGATGTTTATTCTATATGTTCTATTATATGCTTATATATTCTATGAGATAAATTAGATTTTTATATATTCTATGTGTATTATATTTATATATTCTATATGTTCAACTAGAGGTTTTATAATCTATACATTCTATTAGATATTTATATATGTTCAGTATTTTAAGTTAGATGTTTATATAGATTATACATTCTATTATATATTCTATTATATTTATATAGTCTATTAGCTCTATTACATGTTTATATATTTTATGTTCTCTCATGTATACATATTCTATATAGTATTAAATATTTTCATATTTAATATTCTAGTATAGCTTCTAAATGTTATTTTAAATATTTACATATCTAATATTTGATTATATATTCATAATTCACCTCTGCCTCTTTCTATGGGGCATTGCTAGCTTATTAAGGAGCTCATAGATTTGTGGATTTACCCATCATTTAGTTCTTAATTCCTATTTATTGTAAAATCCTATCTTCTTTTCTGAATTTGTTACATTCCAATGAATCCTCGGCATAACGGAGAAGGCTCTTCTCAAAAGTAGGCAGGTGTACACATGCACACATTCACTCAGCATTTCATAGATAACAAAATGTAAAGCAATAATAAGGAAACAATGCATAGTAACAAAACATCTACAGGATGACTTGCCAGTCTCACAGTGTCAGGGAAAGTGCATAAGAAATTGTTTAGTTCCTATTATGTGTCAGACTTTATGCTAAGGACTTTGCAAATATTATCTCATTCAATCCTGACAACAATCCTTTGATGTAGGCGCTATTATTATCTTCTCTTTACAGCTGAGGAAATGGAGGTTTTAGGTGGTTTTTTTTTTAACCCTTACCTTCTGTCTTAGAATTGACTGATTCTAATGCAGGAGAATAGTAAGGGCTAGGCAATAGGGGTTAAGTGGCTTGCCCAGGGTCACACAGTTAGGAAGTGTCTGAGCCAGATTTGAACCTAGCACCTCCAGGCTCTAGCCCTGGCTTTTAATCCCCTGAGCCACCCAGCTGCCCCCTTATTTGTATTTTTTAAACCCTTAGCTTCCATCTTAGAATCAATACTGGGTATTGTTCCAAGGCAGAAGAGTGGTAAGGGCTAGGCAATGGGGGTTAAGTAACTTGCCACAGCTGGGAAGTGTCTGAGGCCAGATTTGAACCTAGGACCTCCTGTCTCTAGGCCTGGCTCTCAATCCTCTGAGCAACTCAGATGCCTCCTACAACTAGTCCTTTATATAAAAAGAGACATTTTTCAGGGACTCCAGACAGGTGATGCTCTTAGTCCTGCTTGTCTTATCCCAGCAGGGACCTCTGACTTTTGGCTGCAACCCATCCACTATGGGGTAGGGAAGGTCAGACCCAGTGGCTGGCCATCAAAAGGGAGAAGCCTGCCACTATGAATATCATTCCTGGCATCTCTCTGAACTTGGGTCTGAGCTCTTCACCCTCTGCCACATAGCTGCCTTTCTCTCACTTCCTCTCTCTAGTTTCTTTCTTTTTCCTCAACCCAAAGTCCCTCCCTTGCTCATCTGATCAATTAGTGGGGAAGGACAGCTAAGGAATGATATAATTGGGGGCAGTTACTTGGCTCAGCAGATGGAGCCCAGAGACAGGAGATTCTGGGTTCAAATATAGCCTTAGTTACTTTTTAGTTGTGTGACCCGGAGAAAGTCACTTAACTCCACTTGCCTAGCCCTTATCACTCTTCTGCTTGGAAGTAAATCACAGTATTGATTCTAAGACTGAAGGTAAAAGGTTTTTTAAAAAAACTCTTTGATGCTAAAAGGGTTGTTTTTCTTTTTAACTAACTCTTGTTTTTATCTTTATCTCATCAACTCATGATTGGTTTTACTTAAATGGTTCAGGAATTTTCTTATCCTAGCTTGCTGCACTGTTAGAAAGTTCTAGCTCCTTTTCTCTGTCTCAGTATAATACCTACAGTTATTAATGGCCCTGGGACTGTTGTATAAATGCCTTCACTTCTCAGAACCAAATTCAGTATCATGATGTAGATGGTGGTAAAAGTCAGGACACACGTATCCTTGAATATCTCCAATTTACCAAGTTGGTTTGGTTGCTATCAATAATCTCTACTTTTGTGAGGCTGACTGTGAGGCTACAATTTTCCTGACTTTCTCTACCACTCCATAGAAAAATGCTTCACCCTGGAAGCTTACTATACCTTGGATGTCACACTTTGGAAGTACTCTCCATCTTTAACATCTCCCTCTCCCTCTCTCTCTCCCTCACCCTCTCCCTCTCTCTCCCTCCTTCTCTCTCTCTCTCTCTCTCTCTCTCTCTCTCTCTCTCTCTCTCTCTCTCTCTCTTCTCTCTCTCTCTCTCCTCTCTCTCCTCCCCCCCCTCTCTCTTTCCCCCCTCTTTCCCTCCCCCCCTCTCCCTTTCCCCACCCCCCAGAACTTCCATGTTAAGAATAAGTTTATTAGGTCAGGTATCAAGGTTGCACACTTGATTCTCTGGACTTTCACAAAGTCCCTTCTCCTGTTTCCACCCTCTAACTTTTAGCTTCCTTTTCTGCGTTGTCTTCCTTTGTTTGGATGTAAACTCCAAGAACTGTTTTTCTTTCTTCTCTTTCCCTTAGCACAGTGCACATAGGAATAAACTTAATAAGAGCCTCCTGACTTTGAAATTCCAGGCTAACTAGTAAGCATTTTATTGGTGATTTCCCTATTCTGGAATCTTGCCACCTTGAGATACTTTGAAAATGAATTTCTGAATGCCTTTTAAGTCTGATTGTCTCCAGCATAGATTTCTTCTGAATATTTTTGATTGGGTTCTGCTGTTCATCTTTCTAACTCATATTCATATAGTATGCTGTGGACTCTGGAGCAGAGCATGAATAAGAAGATTCTACTTTCCTCCATAAAGAGAAGATAAATCACTATAAGAATATTGGGAAAGATATTCCATTTGATAAGTATTTTTCCTTTCAACAGATGTATCTACAACTGTTCTTGGGATTCTCTGTCTTAGCCTGGTTTCATGCCAAGCTTTCCTTTTTGTTTTTCTCCTCTACCACTTTTTGTGGTCCTATGACACAATACTGTTCAAAATTTTCCATTCACTTTCTCTGTAACGATTGAAAATGAGCATGTTTTTAAACTGGTGTGCTCTTGACTCTCTCTCTCTCTCTCTCTCTCTCTCTCTCTCTCTCTCTCTCTCTCTCTCTCTCTCTCTCTCTCTCTCTCTCTCTCTCTCCTTAGCATAGAAATCACATCTTTCTTGGCTGAGATAATTTCTTGACTTCTGTTACTTTTTATGTTGCAATAATTTGTAATTTTGTATAACTACTCTTGATACTCACTTCTCCATTTTCTTTTTTGTGTCTTGGCTAGAAATTGTATGAGGGAGACTCCTGGCTTTACAGACTTTTGTGGTAGCCAATCAATATCTCTCCCTATCTTGGCCACTCACAAACACACACACAAATGTATATATTAACTATAAAAGGTAGTGTGGTATAATGGATAGAATGGAAGACTTGGAGTCAGGAAGACTTGTGTTCAAATTCTGCCTCTGTCCATTAGCTATGTACCTCTGGGTTAGCTTTTAACTTCTCTCCATCTCAGGAAAATCTGTATAATCCATATCCAATTATTCTCTTTCTTGACTTCTTAGGGGGTACCATATAACTCCAAGACTTCCAAGGAATGATAGGGAAAATCCTGCCTTTCTCTACTGTAGCATCTGGTTGACTATGCCCATGTGGTGGCTAGTGCAGGGGGACTCCAAACTAGGCAAGCCTGTACCAGGCTCTTTGACTGCCTTAATCACTTTTGTGTTTGTTCTTTCCTGATTTGGGGTAAATAGACAGATATTCATTAAGTTCTGACTATATGCCTGTGCTAAGTAAGCTAAGTAAGCCTGGGAAAAGGCAAAAAATAGTCTCTGCTCTCAAGGAATTTGCATTCTAAGGGGTGGATGAATATCTATCCCAACATGGAGATGTCTGGGCTTGGACCTTGTGAGTAAGAGGTCCAAATTCATAAGTCCCATCAATGGAAGCAAGGAAGAGTCCCCAGCAATTTCTCCAACATTTTTGTACATGATTAGGAGGAAAGTAGTTAGTTGGGAAAAATTTTATAGACAGTTTTTCAGAGGTTTTCATATCTAAGATATAGAGAGAATGTTATCAAATTTATAAGAATATGAGACATTCTGCAAATGTTAAATGGACAGTTTTGGATAAAGACATCAAAGCTATCCATAGACATATAAAAATGATCTAAATCATTGTTGATTAGAGAAATAGAAATCAAAACAATTCTGAAATATCATCTCACATCTATCAGAATGGATAAAATGATAAAAAGGCAAAATGACAAACATTGGAGGAGATGTGGAAAACTGAGAAAACTAATAACTTGTTGGTGGAACTGAACCAATTCAACTATTTTGGAGGGCAAGTTGAAGTTATAAAACGGAGTATATCTTTTAACCCAATAATACCACTATTAGGTTTATTTACTAAAATGATCAGAAAAAAAAGGGAAAGAACCTGTATGTTCTAAAATATTTATACCATTGTTCTTTGTGGTGGCAAAACATCAGAAATTGAAGGGGTATACAATTGAGGCCAAGTTGTGGCATGTAATTGTGATGGAATACTTCTTCAGGTTAATTTTAGAAAAACATGGAAAGACCTACATGAAATTATGAAGAGTAAAACAAGCAGAACCAAGAAAACATTATATACAACAATTGTTGTATAAAAAGTATTGGTTCAAATCTGGTTACTTCATATGTGGATGTATATCACGAAATGAACAGTGAAAAAGTCAAGGCAAAATGTAAAATTTCTAAAAATATTTTTTTAACTGCCTTTTGTTCTGATAAGGTTTATGTATCAGCCTCCCACCAGATTATAAAATTAGTTATAAGCTGTAACTGAATACTATTTTAATTTCATTTAATGCTGGCTGTGAGTGCTTTATGTGACCTAATGCATAGTGCTGCAGTTGGAGTTGGTATGACCAAAACTCAAATCCTGCCCTTGACACCAACCTCT
>NC_077232.1:265791833-265916833 GCF_027887165.1 Monodelphis domestica | reverse complement strand
TACAAAAGCTAGGCTTGGGGGGGGGCACCCTTTTGAGTATAAAAGAAACAACAAACCCTAAGTACCTACAATCACATCTCTATCATCCAAACACTTGAGCTAGCCTAATGCATCTTTCCCAAGAATCCATGTCTGGCTATCTCTTAGTTCTCAAGTTTTAAAAATGCCCACACCATCCCTCCCTTTCCTCTCTCCCTAAAATTATATAAACACCTTGTGTTCTGCAGTTCAGTGGAAGTGCCCAGTAATTGTTACTGTTGGTCTTTCCCAAGATGAGTTTATCCTAGGTGGTCTCCTGGCATGGTATTTTGGATTGTCTTATCTTGATTAAAGATTTGTTCTTAATACTACTCTGGTAGTTTCAATTTTTTCCAGATTATTTGACAGTTTTCACAAGTGTAATCTCCCTTGCACTGCCTCATACTCTGGGTTCACAGTTTAGCTCAGTTCCTGTGTAGCAAAGTCCCAAGTTTCAAGTTAAATGCTACCCGTTGGGCTTGAGTCCCAGGAACCCTAGTTTTTCCAGGGTTCTCTGTTGGGTTGGCTGGCTATTTGCAAGACCCTACCTGGAATACTCGCTCTAAATTCACTATGGCTCTATGATTCTTGTCTGGTGGGAATTACAACCTGCACAACCCCCCTAAAATGACAAATGAGACAAAAACATAACTGTCAGGGCCTCAAGGCAAAAGGGGCTTCCCTCACCTAGTCAGTTAATACCTAGCCTGACAGTTTTTCTGCCACAATGGGAGAAGAATACAGCTTCCCATACAGCTAGCAGACTGAAGCCTTCATTGCCTTATTGGGGTACACCAGGCCCCTCAACTGATGTTTCACAAGGTACCCAGGAAAATAGCAAAAATAACCATGTGTATTGGCAGGAGTGATTGCCATTGAGACTCCAAGACTCACCACATGCAAAAGCTATCATCAACCCAATATCAAACATTCACCCAGTGCAATCTTCCCAATAGCCCAACTAAGGAAATGGGATGAGTGTTAAAATTCCCATTTTACAGATGAAGAAATTACTGATCGTCACATTCTAAAATCCCAAAAGGAAATCTGATAGACAGATATAACACTGAGTGAGGAGTCAGGAGATCTGGGTTCTAGACTGAGGTACTGGCTTCAGAACAAGGAGGCATCTTATTCCAACTCCCTAATTTTGACAGAGGAAGAAAATGAGGCTAAAGGAGAATAATCTGCCAGAGTTATCTAGGCAGGAAGCATCCGAAATGGGCCTTTTGCCAATGTTTTTCTGATTCCAGATCTGGTCAGGATTCTTCCCCCTCTATCACCACTGTCACAGTCTCTTCCTCCCCTCACAGAATCAGCAACTTAAAAAAAAGAAGATAAAAAATGCAAGTGAGAAACCATAAAGCCACTTGCCAAAAAACCCCACCATAAACGGACACTAAATCAACACAATGAAAACAGTAGCTCCCATTTTAAAAAATTTATTAAGACCCTTACTTTCTGTCCAAGGCTGAAGAGCAGTAAGAGCTAGGTAATGGGGATTAAATGACTTGCCCATCAGATTACAGTCACAAAGCTGGAAAATATCTGAGGTCAAATTTGAACCTAGGACCTCCTATCTCTAGGTCTGGCTCTCTTTTCACTACACCACCTAGCTACCCTTCTCTGGCATTTTGATGTGACCAAGCATCTCCCTCCAAAAGTCCTATAATGTAGCTAATTTAAGATTTAGATCTTAGGCACATTAGAGATAAGGTGATTGAGGTTATGGGAGAGACATGTACTGAGCCCTGTAGAAGATAATGGAGAAGTCAAGCCTGCATCAAAGGCAGGGAGAAGAGCTGAGTAAGTGGCATTCACCATGTTCCAATATAAGGATATCAGCAAGAGAAAAGATGGCATCTGCCATTTTGCCCAGGAGGGTCACTGTGGCTAAGCAGCACATTATGATGGGCATGTTACAAAATTGTGGAGGATATCATAGCAAAAGCTTGAGTATTTAAGGTTAAAAAAAAGTATTCTCCTCACAACAGCCCTGTGAGGAACAGAGCAAGGATTATCATCACCACTTTACATATAAGAAAAAGCTTCAGAAAGATAAAACAATTTGTGCCCTCCCATTGGTAAAGTTCATTCTAAAGGAGGAAACTAGTGCTTACATGCAGAATCATTTCCTGCCCAGGCAGTGGGAAGAACAGCTCACAGGGAATGCCAGAAATGGCTGAGAAAGCCAATAGCACCTGGGTAAAATTCATAGATCTTGAGTCCTGATGAGCTGAAAGCTAGAAAATGAGAATACTCCAGAGACTCTCAATGCTGGGGGAATACATGGTGGACCTCCGTTGGTTACCTTGTAAGGCCAAGAAGCTCATCCTTCATTCTCATAAAAAATGTTGTTATATTCTTTATTGAACTGAATAAGGAAGATACACACACATTCACATACACACACAGAGCCTACCTTCTGGCCAATTAGCATCTAATGCAAATAATACCAATATGGACAAAGATCCAGGGCCCATATAGGTAACAGAACAAAAAACATGGGATACAAATATGGAATGACAGTAACAAAATTTAGATTATAGTCACATTCTGTAGGAATATAGGTAAGGGATAGAGTAAATTTCATGAATTAGCTTTAAGAGGAAAAAAGAAGAATTTGGATATAAGCCCTGGGAAAGGATTCTGAGGAGAGAAGGATTATGTGAGTTTGTACTGGCATTAATTGTTATTCACTCTCTGCCCTGTTTCCACTGAGCTAGATGGAGGATGTACTCTTCACAGATGTTTCCCTTCGTAGTCATAATCTCTTGGAGAGATTAGCGACTCCTTGGTTGAGAATCTGCTTTGGAGTGGACTGTTTTCCCTGAGATACAGAGACCATATGCCAGTGATCTATATGCCAGAAATCCAGTTGGCCAAGGTAATCCAAAGATTGTCACCTGGGACTTTGGGTTATATAGTGCAGCTAACCCCAGGCTTTAGGTAAGGGCTCAAATTCACCTGTGAGTCCTTTCCTTTTCCTCTTTTTGTTAATTCCAAATAGGTAGATTAGGTTAGAGTCAGATAGCTTATGGAGTTTTTTGATAAGAGCAGGAAGACACAAGAAGGGCTTGAGAAGACCAGAAGAGCTAGCCCCATGAGGGGAGGCATAGATTGGGGGGAGGAGACATAGCTGGATAGATTTAGGATTGTATTTATCATTTCCCTACCCTTAATAAACTTGGTTTTACTATTTTTAAGGTTTGTGCTTTACTGGTCCTACCTGGGAGGTTCCTAGGCAGGCTGTATCATCTCACATCCATCTATTTTTATTTTAATTCAATTCAGTCAGCCCACTAGGGGAAGAGCAGAGGGCTAAGTCCTGGGCATACAAAGATGGAAAATACCCCAATTCCTGCTGTGAAAGTGCCTATGCTCCAGAGTAAGGGCAGACAGGAGCCCCAATAATGCTAATCCAAGTTCAAATGAGAGAGAAGAAGAGAAAAGATAAGCAAGGGATCAATCCTAGGTGAGCAGATCAAGGCAGGCTTGCTTTCTACAAGAGGTGGCACCTCAGGTGGGGCTGCAAGAAAAGGAAGGATGCCAGGGGGCAGACTGCAGGAGAGAGGGGCTGAGCTGTGTCTGTCATTTGGAAGCAGACTCACAGCAGCTGCTTGAAATGAGGAAGAGGGAGGCCCCCAGAAAAATGGTACATCACTGGCCTCTTTGTGGCATTCTAGCAAATAGTGGACAAAGCCCCAGATTCAGTTACACAATAAGCTTAATAAGGACTAAGCAGAAAAAATAAGATTAAACATCTGACAGGCTCACTAGGGGAGAAACTTAGACTGGAACATGGTCTTTGCCCTCAAGGAAATTATCCTCTCATCTGAGTGAGATAGAATGGATGGGGAAAGAAATGGAGATAATCAAAATAACCATGTGAGTGAACGAGGAAAGCATCAGGTGAGGTCTGAGTGGGGCAAGGTCATAGAACATGCTATCAGAAGATAGCTCTCAGTGATCCAGGACTCATCTTCACTAGCCCTTGAGTGAGAGACAGGATTTGAGTTCAAGCCATCCCCCCCACTCCAGGTAAACATAGGCATAGGGTCTGTCCCTGGTAACATAAAGCATAGGGCTTGCCCTTAGTAATATGAGAAGGAAGAAGCAGTGATGGAATTTAAACCCTGATCTCCCATGTATAATTATAATAATTATTATTATCATTATTATTATTATGGTCTGGGACATAGAAATGTTTGTTTCCCTCCCTCCTCTTTCCTGAAATACCTTGGGTAACAATCATGGCAACAGAGAGCCTAAAACTAAATGTCTTTTGTTTATTATAAGAGAGAGGTCTGTAGTGTTTTAGTCCAAATTCTAAAACTAAGCTCCTTCCTAACTCTTCTGATACAAAGCAGTGTTAGGATAGGATTATGGATAAGGAAAACACAAGAGAAAAAAACACATAAAAATCTACTTTATTGTTTTGGAAGGGAAAGGAATAAGGGTTTAGGGATTTACTTATGCTTATTCTCATTTTAAAAACTAACTAACTATGCTAACTAGGTTACTAAACTAAAACTTAACCAAGTTCCCAAATCTTACTCAGCAGTGGTCTAAAAAATACAGTTAGAGCCAGGATTGGTTGTTGTTGGATGTCCAAGCAAGTCCTGATGTCCAAATGAGACTGAATGCTGCAAGCAGCTAGATACAAGAACCCTTCCTCATTTCATCACAGGGAAAATCCTCTTCAGACCTTCCTCTTGACTTCCTCAGGAGACCAGAAGAAAAGTCTGTTGGGGCAAGATGGAGTCTTCCCAGATCCTCCACCCCATATGACCCTTGGTCACATGCGTCACTGTCAATCATACCTAGGTTTGCACTTTTCAGGTCTTGCACAGTTTTGCAAACTGCAAACCTTTCTATCCTTTATCACAAATCCCCCCTATTGCACAATCTAAAATGCTTACCAGTTACCTAAACTAAGAAATCTACCCAAAATAACAAACATACACTCAATAATCTTACTCTAATGTACACTAACCTATTCTAAGGAATTGTAACAAGGGAAAAAGGAAAAGGAAAACAAAGTAAATAATGAACAAGTATAAAAGTCAAACAGAAGCCAAATCAGAACAGCAAATAACATCAAACAGATGAACTTATATAAGTTCCATGCAAATATCAAACTTAAAATACTCTTATCAACTAAAACAACATACTAGTATTGCAGTACCTAACATTAAACATAGAGAAAAATAAACTCACTTATGCAAATTATATGTAACAGTGAGCTATGTACATAATTTACATATACACATATAGTACATACATATAATATATACATGTATGCTATATATGCACATATATATATACTTATGTACACTTCACATTTATACATAGTTTACATATCTACATACACTATAATACAATTAATTTACAATCCTATTATGCACCTTATTTACATATTTATTTACAATTTTGTTTGATCTGTGATGTCATATGTTGTTTGTGTTGTGTAGTGTATGATGCAGTGCAAGCCGGTATCTAATTTTCTTACCTTATCTTACTTAATTTAACCTAACTTCAAAGTATTTCTCCTAATTAAATTTCTATACCTAAACTAAATCTAAGTATGTTAGTAAATAACATATCTATAGCTAAACATAACAGTGTTAGTACCCTAACTATACATTATTTCCCTCATTTAAGCAATGATTCAATGTAACCTAACCATTTTTATGTTTTGTGTTTATGTTTATTATGTTGTTACTTTTGTCATGTTGTTTTGCTATTTAAATGTCAGTGTTACTGTTATATAAGAGTTATGTTACTGTTGTATGCAACATACTTACCCCTACTGTCATTCCATAGTAGGAAATATATTTGTGTTTGTATGTGAATAAATGCTATGTTATTATATACTATAATACATTACCCAAAGTATAAAATCATTAGTCCATTTATCCTGTAATCCTCTTCATTGCAAATTTCACAAAGTCTTTAAAATTTTTAAGTTCTCAGTCTTTAATCAATGTCCATTAATTCCTGAATTCTCCTCTTCATCTGCATTGTTCTCTTCTATCCTCTTCTGCAGGAATGGTCCTCTTCTTAATGACATTTTTGACTGCAGACTCAATTTGACTGATGATTCTATCTTTCTGCAATCTCTTCATTTCCTTCTTTTTCAATGATTTGTACATTTTCATTATTTATACCATGTGCTAATTTTATATGTGAACAATGATACCAAGAATCTCTACCCAAAAGTTTTACTGAAGATGGAGAAACCAACACAATAGTGTAATGACCTAACCAACTTTCCTTTGTTGCTGATGTTTTAGCAAATTTTTTACATATACCATATCTCCTGGTTCATAATTATGAAGAGAATAATACAAAGGACCAGTTTGAATTAATACTCCCATTTCATGTAATTCTTTGTGTAAAATACTTAGGTAAGAAGCAAGTTGACAATCTCCTCCTAAGAGAGATGTATAGACTGTCTTACAAGTTTTTGCTTGTAGTGGAACTTGTCCAAAGAGCATTTCATGGGATGATATATGCAAATCTGCTCTTGGCCTCATAGGTAAGTAGAACAAAGCTATGGGAAGAATCTCTGGCCATTTGAGATGAGTTTCAGCACAGAGCTTCCCCACCACAGTCCTTATTTCCTTATTCACACACTCATCTTGGCCTGAACTTTGGGGATGATACAGCACATGATATTTTTGTATTATTCCTAGATTTTCATAGACTCTTTTCAGGATGTCAGAGACTATTGTTAGTGGTACTACAAATCCAAGTATAATTTCCTTAATCAAAACTTTCACCACAAAGCTAGCTGTATTTATATTTGATGGAAAAGCTTCAGGCCTTTTAGTTAATCTATTAACAATTACCAAGCAAAACTTGTATCTTCCAGCTTTTGGCATGCTGATATAATCAATCTGCCGACTCTCAAATGGACAATATGCTAAAGGTCTACCACCTAAACCTTTCTGTATGAATGCTCCTTGATTGAATTTTTGGTAAACAGAACAACTTGAGCAGATCATATTTGCTACAGTACTTATTCCAGGAGCAACCCATTGCCTCTTTATGGTGTCAATTACAGCTTGGCTACCAAAATGACCTTTTGTGTTTGTGTGAATGCCTTGACACAAATAGGTATACAGTTCTTTTGTTAATAGCGGCTTTCCTGTATCTGTTAACCATATACCATGTTCTTTTCTAGCTCCAAATTTCTCTTTCCGTTTTTGTATTTCTTAGTCTACATAAGCTTTTTCTATATTATCAGATTCTATAGTTGATAAGTTCATAATATACACTGGAGCATTTCTGGCCATAAATTTTGCTGTTATGTCAGCTCTATGATTTCCTTTAGAAACAGAATCTCTTCTATTAGTATGACTTCTACAATGGATTACCACTAGCTGTTTAGGCTTCTGGATAGCATCCAACAACTCAGTTATTATTTCTACATTAGCAATTGGTTTTCCCAATACAGTAATAAAACCCTCATTGTTTCCAGATCTTTCCTGTTGCATGACAAACAGAAAAAGCATAATGAGAGTCTGTGTAAATGTTTGCACTTTTACCAGCTGCCAGAAGAAATGCTTGCTTTAAAGTGATTAACTCTGCAGTTTGAGTGCTAAGGTTACTAGGTAAGGATCCATACCACAGCGACTCAAATTCTGTGACAGCTGCAGCACCTGTACATCTAATTCCATTATACAAATATGAAGATCCATCTGTGAATAAAACCAAATCTGGATTTTTGATTGGAGTGTCTTTTAAATCTGTCCTTGGCATATCCACTAGATTTACTACTTCTAAGCATTCATGTAGTGGTTCACTGTTCTTTGGCAAGTCAGGAAGAAGTGTAGCTGCATTTAATATACTACATCTCCTCAACTCAATGTTTTCACTACCTAGAAGTATAATTTCATATTTAGATATTTGTTGGTCTGAATATGCTTGAGTACAAAACCTCCTCATTAGTGCTTCTATTTGATGTGAACAGAATACTACCAATGGACATCCCAAAACTAATTCTGATGACTTTTGAACCAACATAGCTGCAGCAGCTACACCCCCTTAAATAAGGAACTGTACCTGCAGCAATTGGATCTAGCTGACAAATATAGTACCCAATTGGACAATAACTTTGTCCTAAAGTCTGTGTCAGTACACCAGATGCAATACCTTTGTTCTCATGAACAAATAATTGAAAAGGTTTAGTATAGTCTGGGATTCCAAGAGCTAGTGCAGATAAAATCACTTTCTTAAGCTTACTTAAGGCTTGCAGATGTTCAGGTTTGAGTTTCAGAGATTCTTGTTCTGCATTCCTAGTTAGATCTGTTAAACATTTAGTAATTTCACTATATGCAGGTATCCATTATCTAAAAAACCCAGTTGTCCCAAGAACAGCTCTGCGTTGCTTCTTGGTCTTAGGTGCACTCAGTTTCTGGATATCAGCTATTCTTTTCTTGGTGATACTTCTGGAACCCTCTGACAACACAAAACCAAGATATTCATCCTGTGGCAAAACCCACTGAAGTTTTGCTTTACAGATTTTTATGTTCATGCTTATATAATTCAATCAAAACAATCTTGCTATCTTTCAAACACACTTTAGCAGTTGGAGATGTTAGGAGGATATCTACAAAATGCACTATTTTACTTTCCTTGAATGATATTGTTTTAAGGTCTTTGTTCAAAATTTGAAAGAATTGGCTCGGGCTGTCACAGAAACCCTGTGGAAGATGAATGAACATCCACTGGGCACTGTCCCGCGTGAAATTAAAGATCTTTTGAGAATCCTCATGAATTGGTATCGAGAAAAAACACTGAACATAAATATATCATGGTGAAATATCTTGCTTGGCTTGGAATGGATGATATTATAGTAGCTATATGATGATATAAGTAGTACCTTATAGTACTACAGGCTGAGTCTTAATTACATGATTACTTACAGCTTTTAAATTCAGTATGAATCTATAGACAACTTTGCCATCTTGATCAAGCTTTTGTTTCTTTATTGGCAGTATGGGAGTATTGTAATTTGAAAAACACGGTACTATGATCTCTTGTTGAATTAGGGACTCAATAATAGGTCTTGTTACATCTATAGCTTTTTTACTCAAAGGATATTGAGGAACACAAGGAACTGGTCCTTCCTTGGTTCTCACTATCACTGGATCAGCTGATTTGAATAGGCCAACATCTGTGGAAGACTTTGCCCATAAACCTTCTGGTATATCCTTAGGAGTATGATAGATGGAATTCAACTCATTCTCTGCACTGACTGAATCTAAGAATAGCAATGGAAAGGCTTTCAGAGATTCTTCTGGGAGTTGTAATGATATATCCCCAGTGTCAGTACATTGAATTGTTGCTTATAATTTTCAAAGTAAGTCCCTCCCAAGAAGGTTCATTGGGTATCCAGGCATACATAGAAATGTATGTTCCATGCTTAATGGACCAAGGGTAATCATTTTAGGTTGTAATTTAGCTACTCTCCCTGGTTTTCCAGTAGCTCCAATCACTTCCATAGTACCAACAGCTCTATAATCTTTAGGAAGACTTTGTAAAATAGATTTATTGGCTCCAGTATCCATCAAAAGATCACATATCTGATCCCCTATTACCAAAACATAGGGTTCAGTGCTATTTGGGGATTGGAAGGTTTCAAGAATTGGTGCAAGCACAGTAACATCAGTACAAAGCTCAGTCATTTCCTGTCCATCCAAGTTAACATCTGCATGAACTACATGACTTTCCCAGGATTTTGCATCATCAGCTTTTATATTACTTTCATTGGTCCTTAAATTCTCCATCTTAGTATCATTGTTCCCATTTATGATTTCATTATTATCATTTAGATTATATTTATTAATTTCTCTTATCATACATTCAGTAGGATTTTCTATTAACTTTATATTACAATGTTCCTTCTCAGTACAGTTATTTATGCCAACTATAACTTCCTTTGATTCAATTAATCCATTTGTGTCACCATGTATTTTATTTTCATTACTCCCATTTTCATTTATCCTCAACTCATTTGTAATTATATCACACTCATTCCTTGATTCATTCTCATGTGTTCACTGGGCAAACCTTCATAAGACAGTATTCTTACTCTGGTCACCCTTTACAACTTGGCTATATTTAGGCCTTGCTCCAGCACTTACGCAAGACTACATAGTATTTAAATCAGGTGCTTGTTGTTCCTGGCAACAAGCATTTTGACATTGATTGGTATACCTAGTTTGATTATTGTTATTATTTGCAATCCATCTATTATTATTGTAATTATTACTATTACAGTTGTTGTTTCTATTATGCCCATTACTTAATTGTCTCCTAACCTGATTCCTAAAGCGGCAGTCTTTGAACAGGTGTCCAATGTGATCTGTAATATTTATTGGGAAAGGAAATAGGATTGGGAAAAATGGGGATAAATGGGAGATTTCTATGGGGTATGGAGGAGTTAAGGAGAGAGAGGGAACACTGTTTGGTGAAGCAGGGGAGGGAGATGCCCCCTGCTGAGAGGAAACAGCTGGGGTCCAATAAGGATGGTTTGTCTTTGAATGACTGAAACTGAAGTTCATCTCCCTCTATGATCAGTAAAGATAGTCCACTTATCTGACTGCAAATTCAAAATATAACGTTTAATAACTGGTTGGGATTGGAGTTTTTTCTCAGCTTCAGACCTGAGGCCAGGCCCCAGTGGCTGGCTGAGGGTTTGTCCCACTCCCATCTACTCTCGTTGTTCTAATTCAGATTCTTAGCAGTACACAGAAAGCAAACAAGAACAATTCTAACCTTCAGAAGCCTGTGTCTTCGGGCTGAACCAAGAAGAGCATGCCACTCCAGACTGGGCTGAACAAGCTCCTCTCTCCTCCAACACCAGGACGCAAGACCCCCGTCTTCCCCCAGTAGGAAGGAAGTGCTAGTCACAAGGCCCAACTGCCACTCCCAGTTGGCCCTCCCCCACACAAACTGTTAGTCTAGTTTCCTTTCCACAATCATCCCCTTTTTTGGTTGTGACCTTCCCAAGGTCACATATTTATATTATAGATATTAATTTACTAAATCTACTCTAAGGAATTCTTAGCAGGAAAGTTTGGACAAGGGTAGTTTTGGATTTTACAATAAATTCAGTACAATAAATGTTGAACAAACTATTACAAGAAATTTGAATCTTAGTGCTAATACTACTTACTCTATGTTAACTAAAACTAATATCTTATTTACATTGTTCACATCATAATGTCAGTCAACCAGAAATATCTATTGATCTTTCTATTTGCCTAAGACCTTATGGAACTAACTATATACATATTTACATTTTGCATAAATACAATTTCAGACACTTGTTTATATAAACAAGGTCTCTCGATATGTTAGTGATTTTGTGTTTTGTGTCTAATAGTGTTGTGTTGAATACTTATCAAGTTTCTTCAGATTTCCACTTCTCATGTTGACTGAGGGATCTCTTCTTTCTTCCTAGTCATGTAGTGATGCATGCTATTTCCCTAATATGTGAAATTACTTTTGTTTTATTATTTCAACACATGCAGTCTTACACATAAGTCTCGTTTTCAATCTGTCCTCTTCTTATATTAACAAATTTACAAAGTTCAAAGTCTTAGCTGTCCATTTCACCTTTCCCTCTTTGTTTCTTGTCTCTTGCATCTTTTCTTGATGCTTTTCCTCTGGGCTGGTTTAAAATCTTTTCCTCTGGGATGCTTTTCCTCTGGGATTCTTTTCCTCTGGGTTGCTTTTCCTCTGGGTTGCTTTTCCTCTGGGTTGCTTTTCCTCTGGGATGCCTTTCCTCTGGGTTGCTTTTCCTCTGGGCTGAAAAGTTGTCTCAAACATTATGTGTCACTATTATTTCTTTATGATGTGCTTTTATGTTAATCAGTTTTTGTTTTCATTTCTCAGCACTATCTGTTGTCTAATTATCTTCGATGTCTGTTACAATGCTGTTGAACTTTTTCTGGTTTCACATGGGAACAGTGAAACCATGAGTCTTTCCCTGCAACTTTTATAGCTGTTGGGGTAGTAAGCAATACTTCATGTGGTCCAGTCCATTTTATGTCTGTAGCCAATTTTGTATTGAAATTTTTTAAGTATACTATGTCTCCTGGTTTGATGTTGTGCAAATTGTAATCCAGGGGTACTGTTTGTTGTATCAAGCCCATTTCATGCAATTCTGCTATTCTTGTCTGTAAAGCTTGTATATATTTTGTTAATTGACAATCTCCACCTATCATGGCAATGTAAGCTGGTTTACAAGTCCTTCCTTGCCAAATTGCGTGTCCATATAGCATCTCAAATGGAGAGATGTGAAAATCTCCATTGGGTCATGTTCTAAGATGGAACAGAACTAATGGCAGAATGTTTGTCCATTTTTGGTGTGTTTCTGCACAAAATTTTCCTATCAATGTTTTAATGTCTTTATTTAATCTTTCCACTTGCCCTGAACTTTGGGGATGATATGATGTGTGGTATGTTGCTTGTATTCCTAGATTTTTATAAATTTCATTTAATATTGATTGAGCAAAGTGACTTCCACAGTCTGAGTCTAATTTTGAGGGAATCCCAAATGTAGGTATGATTTCTTTTTTTTTTTAATTTTGAACATTATTTATTTGGTCATTTCCAAACATTATTCACTGGAAACAAAGATCATTTTCTTTTCCTCCCCTCCCACCCTCCCACCACCTTTCCCACTCCCATAGCTGATGCACGATTCCACTGGTTATCACATGTGTTCTTGACTCAAACCCATTTCCCTGTTGTTGGTATTTGCATTAGAGTGTTCATTTAGAGTCTCTCCTCAGTCATATTCCCTCAACCCCTGTAGTCAAGCAGTTGCTTTTCATCGGTGTTTTTACTCCCACAGTTTATCCTCTGCTTGTGGATAGTATTTTTTAGATCCCTGCAGATTATTCAGGGACATTGCATTTACACTAATGGAGAAGTCCATCACCTTCGATTGTACCACAGTGTATCAGTCTCTGTGTACAATGTTTTCCTGGTTCTGCTCCTTTCACTCTGCATCACTTCCTGGAGGTTGTTCCAGTCTCCATGGAATTCCTCTACTTTATTATTCCTTTGAGCACAATAGTATTCCATCACCAACATATACCACAGTTTGTTCAGCCATTCCCCAATTGATGGCATCCCCTCGTTTTCCAATTTTTTGCCACCACAAAGAGCGCAGCTATGAATATTCTTGTACAAGTCTTTTTCCTTATTATCTCTTTGGGGTACAAACCCAGCAGTGCTATAGCTGGATCAAAGGGCAAACAGTCTTTTATCGCCCTTTGGGCATAGTTCCAAATTGCCCTCCAGAATGTTTGGATCAATTCACAACTCCACCAGCAATGAATTAGTGTCCCCACTTTGCCACATCCCCTCCAGCATTCATTACTTTCCATAGCTGTCATGTTAACCAATCTGCTAGGTGTGAGGTGATACCTCACAGTTGTTTTGATTTGCATCTCTCTGATTATAAGAGATGTAGAGCACTTTTTCATGTGCTTATTAATAGTTTTGATTTCTTTGGCTGAGAACTGCCTGTTCATGTCCTTTGCCCATTTGTCAATTGGACAATGGCTTGATTTTTTGTACAATTGATTTAGTTCTTTGTAAATTTGAGTAATTAAACCTTTGTCAGAGGTTTTTATGAAGATTGTTTCCCAATTTGTTGCTACCCTTCTGATTTTGGTTACATTGGTTTTGTTTGTACAAAAACTTTTTAATTTGATGTATTCCAGATTATTTATTTTGCATTTTGTAACTCTTTCTAATTCTTGCTTGGTTTTGAAGTCTTTCCCTTCCCAAAGGTCTGACATGTATACTATTCTGTGTTCGCCTAATTTTCTTATAGTTCCCTTCTTTATGTTCAAGTCATTCACCCATTTTGAATTTATCTTGGTGTAGGGTGTGAGGTGTTGATCTAAACCTAATCTTTCCCACACTGTCCTCCAATTTTCCCAGCAGTTTTTATGAAATAGTGGATTTTTGTCCCAAAAGCTGGGATCTTTGGGTTTGTCATATACTGTCTTGCTGAGGTTGCTTGCCCCCGGTCTATTCCACTGATCCTCCTTTCTTTCTCTTAGCCAGTACCAAATTGTTTTGATGACCGCTGCTTTATAATATAGTCTGAGATCTGGGACTGCAAGTCCCCCTTCCTTTGTATTTTTTTCATTATTTCCCTGGATATCCTTGATCTTTTGTTCTTCCAAATGAACTTTGTTATAGTTTTTTCTAAATCAGTAAAAAAATTTTGGAAGTTCCATGGGTATGGCACTAAATAGATAGATGAGTTTGGGTAGGATGATCATTTTTATTATATTGGCTTGTCCTACCCATGAGCAGTTAATGTTCTTCCAATTGTTCAAGTCTAGTTTTAGTTGTGTGGAGAGTATTTTGTAGTTGTGTTCATATAGTTCCTGTGTTTGTCTCGGGAGATAGATTCCTAGGTATTTTATTTTGTCTAAGGTGATTTTGAATGGGATTTCTCTTTCTAGTTTTTGCTGCTGAGCTGTGTTGGAGATATATAGAAATGCTGATGACTTATGTGGGTTTATTTTGTATCCTGCAACTTTGCTAAAGTTGTTGATTATTTCAATTAGCTTTTTGGTTGAATTTCTAGGATTCTTTAAGTAGACCATCATGTCATCTGCAAAGAGTGATAACTTGGTCTCCTCCTTACCTATTTTGATTCCTTCAATTTCTTTTTCTTCTCTAATTGTTACTGCTAGGGTTTCTAGTACAATGTCAAATAGTAGAGGTGATAATGGGCATCCTTGTTTCACTCCTGATCTTATTGGGAATGCATCTAGTTTATCCCCATTGCAGATGATATTAGCTGATGGTATTAGATATATACTGTTTATTATTTTTAGGAACGACCCTTCTATTCCTATGCTTTCTAGTGTTTTTAATAGGAATGGGTGTTGTATTTTATCAAAGGCTTTTTCTGTGTCTATTGAGATAATCATGTGGTTCTTGTTGGTTTGCTTGTTGATGTGGTCAATTATGTGGATGGTTTTCCTAATATTGAACCAGCCCTGCATCCCTGGTATAAATCCTACTTGATCAGGGTGGATGATCCTTCTGATCACTTGCTGGAGTCTTTTTGCTAGTATCCTATTTAAGATTTTTGCATCTATATTCATTAGGGAGATTGATCTATAGTTTTCTTTCTCTGTTTTTGACCTGCCTGGTTTTGGAATCAGTACCATATTTGTGTCGTAAAAGGAGTTTGGTAGCACTCCCTCTTTGCTTATTATGTCAAATAGTTTGTATAGTATTGGGATTAACTGTTCTCTGAATGTTTGATAGAATTCACTGGTGAATCCATCAGGCCCTGGGGATTTTTTCTTAGGAAGTTCTTTGATGGCTTGTTGGATTTCATTTTCTGATATGGGATTATTTAAGAATTCTATTTCTTCTTCTCTTAGTCTAGGCAGTTTGTATTTTTGTATATATTCATCCATAGCACCTAAATTGGTGTATTTATTGCCATAAAATTGGGCAAAGTAATTTTTAATGATTGCCTTAATTTCCTCTTCATCAGAGGTGATGCCCCCTTTTCATCTTTGATGCTGTTAATTTGCTTTTCTTCCTTCCTTTTTTAAATTAGATTGACCAGTACTTGGTCTATTTTGTTTGTTTTTTTTCTAAGTACCAGCTTCTTGTCTTATTTATTAAATCAATAGTTCTATCACTTTCAATTTTATTAATTTCTCCCTTAATTTTTAGGATTTCTAGTTTTGTTTTCAGCTGGGGGTTTTTAATTTGATAGTTTTCGAGTTTTTTTATTTGCATTTCCAATTGATTGATCTCTGCTCTCCCTAGTTTGTTGATATATGCACTCAGGGATATGAATTTACCTCTGATTACCTCTTTGGCTGCATCCCAAAAGGTTTGAAAGGATGTCTCGTCATAGTCATTTACCTCGATGAAATTGTTAATTGTTTCTATGATTTCTTCTCTAACTAAATGATTTTGGAGTATCATATTGTTTAATTTCCAATTAGTTTTTGATTTGGTTTTCCATGTACCATTACTGAACATTATTTTTATTGCCTTGTTATCTGAAAAGGCTGCATTTATTATTTCTGCTTTTCTGCATTTGTGTGCCATATTTCTGTGACCTAATGCATGGTCAATCTTTGTGAATGTGCCATGTGGTGCTAAGAAGAAGGTATATTCCTTTTTATCCCTATTTATTTTTCTCCATATGTCTATTAATTCTAATTTTTCTAAGATTTCATTCACTTCTTTTACCTCTTTCTTATTTATTTTTTTATTTGATTTATCTAAATTTGATAATGGTTGGTTTAATTCTCCCACTAATATGGTTTTACTGTTTATTTCTTCCTTCAATTCTCCTAGTTTCTCCATTAGAAATTTGGGTGCTGTATTATTTGGTGCATACATGTTGATTAATGATATTTCCTCATTATCTAAAGTAGTCCCTTTTAACAAAATATAATTACCTTCCCTATCCCTTTTGATCAGGTCTATTTTTGCTTTGTCTTTATCAGATATCATGATTGCCACTCCTGCCTTCTTTCTGTCAGTTGAGGCCCAGAAGCTCTTACTCCATCCTTTAATTCTGACCTTGTGGGTATCAACCCGCTTCATGTGTGTTTCTTGAAGACAACATATGGTAGGGTTTTGGATTCTAATCCATTCTGCTATTCGTCTACGTTTTATGGGTGATTTTATCCCATTCACGTTCAAAGTTATGACTGTCATTTGTGGATTTCCTGGCATTATGATATCCTTCCCTAATTCTAACCTTTTCTTCTTCAGCTCTACCTTTTAGTCCAGTGATTTACTTTAAATTAGTCCCCCCTGTCCCCTCCCTTGATATGTTTCCTTTTTTAGTCCCTCCCTTTTTGTTCCTTCCCCCTACCCCCTCTCTTTCCCTCCTCTTTTGTTTTCCCTCCCCCCCCCTTTGGTTTTCCCTTCTCCCTACCCTTGTTGGGTAAGATAGAATTCAAGATTCCAATGGGTCTGGGTGTTTTTCCCTGTCAGAGTTGATTTCCCTGAGATTAAGGTTTAAGTAAAAATTCTCTTCCTCTCCTTCTTATAGCGGTTTCCTTCCCCTCCCCTTCCCATGTGAATCTTTGTGTGAGAAAGATTATTCTATTTGGTCTTTATTTTCCCCCTATTTACACATTACATTTCCCCCACATGTTAGTATACACAGGTTGATATAAATGTAGTCCTTATAGAAGAGAGTTTGAGTAAAAGAAGAAGATAACATTTTTCTCCTTTTCCCTTTCCTTCATATTTACCTTTTCAGGTATTCCATGCTCTTTGTTTTTCAGTGTCGAACTTTCCACAGAGCTTGTTCTTTTCTTTGCAAAAACTTGGAAATCTTCTATTTTGTTGAATGCCCATACTTTGCCTTGGAAGTATATAGTCAGTTTTGCTGGATAGCTGATTCTTGGTTGAAGACCCAGCTCTCTTGCCTTTCTGAAGATCATGTTCCATGCCTTATGATCATTCAGAGTAGAAATTGCAAGGTCTTGTGTGACCCTGATTGGCATTCCTTTATACCTTTATATCTAAATTGTCTTTTTCTGGCTTCTTGTAGGATTTTTTCTTTTGTTTGAGAGCTTTGGAATTTGGCAATTACATTCCTGGGAGTTGTCTTTTGGGGGTTTAGTGTAGAGGGTGTTCTGTGAGCTCTGTCAGTGGCTGTATTGCCCCCTTGTTCTAGAATCTCTGGACAATTTTCTTTGATTATATCTTGTATTACGATGTCGAATTTGCTGTTTATTTCTGGCTTTTCTGGAAGTCCAATTATTCTTAAATTATCTCTTCTCCCTTTATTTTCTAAATCTGTCACCTTGTCAGTGAGATATTTTATGTTCTCTTCTAATTTCTTGGTCTTTTGGCTTTGCTTTATTAGTTCTTGCTTTAAAGCCTGGTTTTCCTTTTCAGTTTGGTCAAACTGGTTTTGTAGATGCATGAATTTCTTTTGCATTATTTCCCATTTTTCCTCCCAGAAGGCTTCCATCTTTTTGATCATTTCTGATTCATATTCTTCATGGGTTTGTGGAGAGTTTCCATTTCCTTTGGAAGGTTTTGGAGCATTTGCTTGTGTTTCCTCTTCTATCTCCTCTGTGTTTTGTATTTTTGCTCCATAAAATGTGTCCAAAGTCGCCCCCTTCTTCTTGTTTTTTTTGGAATTTTGGTTTTTTTTGTGCTTCTGTGGAGTTTGCCATCTCTATCTGAGTGGGGAGGATTAGCTTTTCTTATCTCTGTCTGGTGTTCAGAGGTTTTAGCCCTAGGCAGATTGTCCATTCTATGGCTTGGCCCTTGTTTCTGTGCCTCAGCCAGCACTCTGTGGGGGTAGGGGCCAAGGCTTCCTGGAGCTTTGAGGGCTGGTGATAGGATTAACCTCAGACTGAGTATGACCTCGGGCAAGGACCTTCAGTGAGACTCAGATGGAAGGATCTGGTCAGGGGGCTACAGGCTCCTCCTGTCTCTCTCTGTTTCCCTGCTGTCTGGGTGCCCCCTCGACTGGGTCAGGTTGTTTTCAGGATTCGGCCTTCAGCTCTGAGGCCCTTTTGCCAGCCCTGAGGGTTACTGTTGTTTCAGATGACCCTGTACTCTGAGGGGGGAGGTGCCATGGCTTCCTGGAGCTCTGAGGGCTGGTGATAGGATTAACCTCAGACTGAGTATGCCCTCAGGCAGCGACCTTCAGTGAGACCCAGATGGAAGGTTCTGTTCAGGGGGCTACAGGCTCCCCCCGTCTCTCTCTGCCTCCCTGCTGTCTGGGTTCCCCCGTGACTGGCTCAAGTCATTTTCATGGGGTGACCCTCAGAACAGCCGGTTCCCGATGCCCCCCTGCCTGCCCTGAGGTTCCTGCTGCTGCCTTGGACTCAGCACTCTGGGTTGGTGGGGATGGGTCCTGGGACCTTCCCTTTGCCTTCCCCTTAGATCCGAGTGATCTCAGGCTCCGACTCTTTGGGGGGGCATACCTTCTGATCCAGGTCCAGGAAGAGTGTTTCCGGGGTCTATTCTGCTGTTTGTTTTGAATTTCGATGCCCTAGGAGCATTCTGTTTGAGATCAGTAAGGAAGGGTTTCTGGAGCTCCGAACTTTAGCTTTCTCTAAGTTGCCATCTTGAGCGGAAGTCTCCGTCACATAGGCTTTTGAAATGTATGCAGGCCCAACTTCTCAAATTCTTGACAAAATACGTTGGGAAACCTAGCTGGCTCTGTCAAAAACTGTAATATTTATTGGGAAAGGAAATAGGATTGGGAAAAATAGGGATAAATGGGAGGTTTCTATGGGGTATGGAGGAGTTAAGGGGAGAGAGGGAACACTGTTTGGTGAAGCAGGGGAGGGAGATGCCCCCTGTTGAGAGGAAACAGCTGGGGTCCAGTAAGGATGGTTTGTCTTTGAATGACTGAACTGAAGTTCATCTCCCTCTATGATCAGTAAAGATAGTCCACTTATCTGACTGCAAATTCAAAATATAACGTTTAATAACTGGTTGGGATTGGAGTTTTTTCTCAGCTTCAGACCTGAGGCCAGGCCCCAGTGGCTGGCTGAGGGTTTGTCCCACTCCCGTCTACTCTTGTTGTTCTAATTCAGACTCTTAGCAGTACACAGAAAGCAAACAAGAACAATTCTAACCTTCAGAAGCCTGTGTCTTTGGGCTGAACCAAGAAGAGCATGCCACTCCAGACTGGGCTGAACAAGCTCCTATCTCCTCCAACACCAGGACGCAAGACCCCCGTCTTCCCCCCGGCAGGAAGGAAGTGCTAGTCAGAAGACCCAACTGCCACTCCCAGTTGGCCCTCCCCCACACAAACTGTTAGTCTAGTTTCCTTTCCACAGATCACACAGGAAACACCTCCTAGAGCCTGATCTCCTCTCATTTGGTTTATAAGTATTATTAGTATACCTTGGCTGTACAGATCTTAACACAGCCACAGCTTTCATTTCTTTGATTTCACTTTCTCTGGACTTTGATTCAGCTTCCTTCAATTTCCTCTTCAATTCCTCAACAATAGTATCCCTGTCATCATTCCTTTCCTCTGAGTCTGTAATCAAATATGTGGCCTTCCTCTGTAGATCATCCAGCTCTAATTCCTCCCAGTCAGGGTAATTTGTTTTTAAAAATTGCCTAATCTTTGGGACAGCATTTTTAACAAAGACCCTCTTAATATGTGCAATTGAGTTTTCTTCCAGGGGATCCATTCCCAATAAAGTTTCAGCTGCCTTGGTTATCCTTTCCAGGAAAACCACAGGAGCTTCAGAGACCTGTTTGATTGCCTCAAATTTTGACCACGAATTGGGCCTTTTGGTATACATTCCCATTACCTCCAGAATTGCATCTCTTGCCTCTACTCACATCTCATAAACTCCCTCTTCAGATATATCTAACTTCAAATCCTCTGGCCAGGATTGCAATAAGAGATCTGTTCTAGTCTCCTGAATAAATTTGGTTCTTTCTCTCTTAGTCAAGACCTCCTTCCTTAGTAGGGTAAAATCATTGAAGTCAGGATCATACAAATCAATTGCCCTATGCATCTCCTTAATCACTCTTTTAGGTTTGTCATGAAAAAGTTGTGTTCTCTTCCTGATGGACTCAAGGTCTTCCAGGGAAAATCTCTTATGTATTTTCACTTTATGGACTTCATTTTGTTTGACCACTGGCATATCTCTAAGTGGGCACAAAGAAATCATTCCTGCTGCTTCCTCTTTATCTAATCTATTTACATTTTTCCCATTATTGTTTACTCTGTTGGTATCTTATGCAAAGCCTTGAGTCATATTCAGGTTTATTAAGTGCTCGAAGGTAATCAAGTTTGAATTTCATTTGCATAACCATCATCTTCATGTCATCCCTTCTAACCAGATCACCAGATATTTTAGACGCTTAACACATAAGCACACAGAGACATGAGACTTATAGACCACACAGGCACAGATTACAGCCAGGGGTACATAAGCCATAATGTCACATAGCTTAACATGCATTAGGGGTTCCAGACAGTCCATAGCAAACACATAATGACAATAATTAGGGAACATCACAAATACAAAATATGGTACATGCAGAAAATAATCGAAGAACTGAAACAGTACATTGAAAACATGTCTACAGACATGCCAGCTTCCACTGTACAATTATTGCTACCGTGTATATTGTACATAAACTAAAGACAACACAAATAATTTTCAAACAATCAAAACGTTTTTTTTTCTCTTAAGATGGCTGCCCCAAGATGGCTGCTGGGGTCTGTGGTGCAGCTTCAGTAACCCCTTCAGGAAGTCAACCCTCAGAATTCTATGTAACCCCCTAAGCTTCTAGCTAGCTAAGTACACAGGGAAATATACAATCATACAAGATATAAATACAATATACAGATTCTTAACCTAGCTGGCTTTGCCAAACTGTTAGGATAGGATTTTGGATAAGGAAAACACAAGAAGAAAAAACACATAAAAATCTACTTTATTGTTTTGGAAGGGAAAGGATTAAGGGTTTAGGGATTTACTTATGCTTATTCTCATTTTAAAAACTAACTAACTATGCTAACTAGGTTACTAAACTAAAACTTAACCAAGTTCCCAAATCTTACTCAGCAGGGGTCCAAAAAAAAACCCATTTAGAGCCAGGATCTGTTGTTGTTAGATGTCCAAGCAAGTCCTGATGTCCAAGTGAGATTGAATGCTGCGAGCAGCTAGATACAGGAACCCTTCCTCAGTTCATCACAGGGGAAATCCTTTTCAGACCTTCCTCTTGACTTCCTCAGGAGACCAGAAGAAAAGTTCATTGGGGCAGGATGGAATCTTCCCAGATCCTCCACCTCCAGCTCCCATGTGACCTTTGGTCACATGCCACTGTCAATCATACCTAGGTTTGCACTTTTCAGTTCTTGCACAGTTTGCAAATTGCAAATCTTTCCATCCTTTATCACAGCAGGGAGAGTCCAAACAGGTCAGATAAGGAAGGGTGCCTAGCTGAGTAACCACAGGCAAATTACAGCCTCTTTGTATTCTGGTTTCTTCATCAATAGAATGAGGAGGGTGGTCTTGATGTCGTTCAGGGTCTTTTCTGATTCCAAATCTATAATTCCATGTTTAACAGGTCCCAAACATATTCATCATCTTTCCCTCTAAACATATTCTTTCTCCAAGTTCCCCATTTCTCTTGGTGGTACCACCATCCTCCAAGTCAGTCAGTAGACATTTATTAAGCTCCTGTTGATCACATCTCCTCAATCAATGATCAAACATGGAATGAAGAGTCCTTGTAGTGGGGCTGGGGCTGCCTTAACAAGGAGAGAAGGGCTACTTCTATCAAAGACTGGAGGATGGAGTGGGAGATGTCAGAGATTGAAGATGAAAACAAAAGGGGATATTCTCAGCAAACAGGCCTTCATTTGGGGGTGAGCTGACAAGTTGGGAGTCAGGATGCTGAGAGCAAATTGAGGAGAGGAGGAAATCTGGAATCATCATTGTGGAACACAGACTCAGTTAAGGAGGAATAGGATTTTCTGGCTTCAGCAAGGATGTGGGGGAGATCAGCTAACATCAATTTGTGGCATATGGTCAGTTACGGTAGGGGCCTGACCATGTTGCCCACCTCAGAAACCCCTACTTGTTCCCTACTGCCCTTTGGATAAGATATGGTGTCCTCAGTCTAGCATTTCAAGCCATCTCCTTGGTGGCTCCCACCAATCTCTCAAACCTTATCACAGCACTTCCCTTCATTCTAAGTCATTCTCCGTCTCCTGAATTCCCCCTCTCTGGCTACTGCTCCTGGCCATGGATACCAGCCATGGCCTGTGACTTGCCTGGGCTTCTCCCTCCTCATCTCTGCCTCTCAGATGATTTCTCCACCTTTCAGGTTCAGTCAGGTCTTGTCTCCTCAAGGAAACCTTCCCTGGTCCCTCCCATTGTTAGTCATCTCTCTCTCCTCAAATAACTTTGGATTTCCCCGAAACTGTATATGTAACTTCTAGCACCTCATAGAGTCTCCTGCACACAGTGGTTGCTTACAGAATTGAATAGCCACTTTGGATGAGACACTCATTGGTCACATCCCTTGGGTGACACAGAATTCACTACCTGCTCATCACCCACTAAACCTTTCTAGTACCCAAGATTGGCATCCCCTAACCTTACAGCCCCAGAGGAGAGGGTCGCCTTAGAGCAGAAACATAATAGGGAGGTAGGCCCATCTTGGCATTATACTTCTCTAGGTCTTTTATCTCTCCTTCCTCTTCCATCACATCCAGTTGTTGTGACTAGAAAAGGGACAGCCCAGTCAGTGTGATTTGACATAAGCTCTCTTTGTGACTCTGCTGGGTCAGATGATTCAGAAGCCCCCTCAGAGACCCCCATTCTTGCTCACCAAAATAGATGCTTATGAGGTGGACGCAGACCATCTCATTATGAGCCAAGAACTTCATAATCTGCATGTTGGGCTGCAGGAAGGCATCATGGAAGCACGACAACATGTGTTTCTTACACAGCAGCTTTAGAGGAAAGGAAAAAGTGTTCTCTTGCCAGAGAAGTGAAGTCCCCATTTCAAAGGGCTCTTCTCATCTCCTCCCCTGACTTCAGGGTCCTGTAACAAGAGGACATGGAGCGAGCACTGAATGAAGGGCAGGTAGTCGGGACAGTGGGTCTATGATTTAGAACTCATGAAGCAGAAGTTCCTCCACTGATGTAACCACACATCACAGAGTGGTAGAGGAGAAATTAAGAGCCACATGTGGTATGTGTCAGAGGGAGGTCTCGAATCTACCCAGGGCTTCCTGACTCCACAGCTATCTTTCTATCTACTACATCACACCACCTTTCATTTCGGTCTGGGAACACTTGCCTTACAAATAATAGGTGCTTAATGAATGCTTGTGGGATCGAATTCGCTCCAGCACTCTGCTCTTGTCCTGACACCTAAATAAATATTTAATAAAGGCTTCTTGTCCATTTGAGTTCTACTTCATGGGGATGTTGGGGTTACATACAAGAAACATTTTACCTAAATTAAAGAGATTTGGGCTGCCATTTTAAAGGGTTCCATTTTACACTGGGCCTGGAATAGTTCATACAACTAGTATGAAAAAGAAATGGTACAGTATATACAGAGAAGTAGAAGAATATAAAGAAGATTGGGTCTAGAATCAGAAGACCAGGTTCAAATCTCAGCTCTGCCCCTTGCCACCCATGTGAATCTGGGGAGATCATACTGTCCCACAGGATTTTTCTACTCCTCAGAAAATGAGTATATTAGAATAGACATGGGATACTTCCCTTTTTTGTGGGTCCTAGGCTCCTCTGGCAGTCAGTCTGGTGAAGTCTAGTGACCCCTTCTTAGAATCACGTTTTTAAATGCAAAAAAAAATACATCAGATTACAAAGGAAACAAAAGATTAGTGAACACAAAGATGTCACTTTTTTCCCATCCAACTTCACTGGCCTATCAACGGACCTGTGAATTTTAAAATCTCCATCTTGGTCTAGCACCCAAAAATTGTGCACACCCACACTACACGGGCATGTGCTAGTCAATGACAAATCAGAAATAACTAACTGCCCACCTGGGCTGTCCTAAGCCAAGCTCGAGCCACCATTGGCACGTGTAAGGCACAGGAAGTGACGGAGAGAGCAGCCTCCGGAGTTCACTCACTTCCTGTAGACAGGGCTAGACGCCAGTTCGTGTTAGAAGCTTGAACAGAGAGGAGGCCGCAGACAGCTTCCCTTCAGATTGGTCACGTGAGTCAAGGACTGATTCCTTCCACCTTGGCCCTTTGGGCCTAAACTCCCCCTGCCTTGGTCAGAGGTTGAGTAACCCCTTTCCCTTTCCTTCTCTCTCCTTCTCTCCCTCTCCTTTCCCTACTCCCAGTGTGATCAAACCTCCATAAACTCCATTCTGACTTGAGTGTTTCATTTTAGGAATTTCATAAGTAAATTCCTTGGCGGCCATTGTTCAATATTATAATACTCTTAAAAGGTGAAAATTTTCACCACAACAGACCCCAGTTTAAGAATCTAACTAAGAGGCATCTAGGTAGCACAGTGGATAAAATGCTAGGCCTGGAGTCAGGAGGTCTTTTGTTCAAATGTGACTTCAGATAGTTCCTAGATGTGTTACTCTGGGAAAGTCATTTAACCCCTTTGTTCTTCTGTCTTAGAGCTGCTATTAAGGCAGAAATTAAGGGTTTAAGAAAAGAAAAAGAATCTGTGGACTAGTATTTCTCTGACATCCTTTCCAAATCTAAATCCTACAAGCCAACAGAAGGTTCCAAGTGAACCCGATCAATCCTAAAGGAAATGGTGACAACTGACTAAATAAATGAATGGAACAGCAGTAACACTTTGTGGTGAAAAGTGTAGAAAGCCACCAGTAGATCCAGAAGTCCAGAAGGCTTCATAAGCCCACAGGTACAGTCAAGGAAAGGCAGCTAGCCTAGAGTCAGGAAGCCTCATCTTCTTGAGTTCAAATTCAGTCTCAGACACGTCTTAGCTGTGTGACCCTGGGCAAGTCACTTAACCTTTCCATCAGTTTCCTCATTTGTAAAATGAATGAGCTGGAAAAGGAAGGACATGGCAAACAATTCCAGTGTTTCTGCCAAGAAAACTCCAAATGGAATCTCAAAGTCTAAACAATCAAATAATGGCATTAACAGATAACTAAAATAGGAATCTATTGGCTATTTCTTCCTCTCGCCTTCTTATTGTAGTGGAAAATACTCAAATCTCCCCTTTTAGAGGTCCCCTTTTGCTCTAAGGACTGGCTTCCCCACGTAGAAGCTTGCTACAAACAGGATGACCAATATTGCCGCTCCTTCCCCTATACCTGCTGGAACTCCAGAACAAAACCAGTACTTCCACTTCAAAAGGCACTGTTGCTTCCCATGCTGGATTGATGTTCTGGACTTAGACTGTCTATACCGTGCTAAAGACTATATACAAGCCTGGGAACTAAAAGCTGCCTCCCCCCTCGACAATGCTGCAACACAATGCAGGGCCAATCCCCTTTTTCATCCAATCGTGTATCTGTATGTGTGCAATCATGTAACCCAAGTGTATAAAAATGACAAGAACCTTTTTCCTGAGGGCCCAGACCTTGGAGGAATGATCCTGTCTGGGTCTACAAGTGTAATAAATCTCCCTCTTTCCTTACTCTAAGTGACTTGCAGTTTCCTGGAGCCTAGCTAAACAGAAAATTCTGTAACATTATCACCTCCTCATTCATTCACCTGTTTCATCTCTATGTTTGAACCAATTATGAGGCCAGCCTGGGGGGAGCGGGGCTGGGGGGACCCAGAAAGGGAAAAGAGGTCAAGGAGTACAGAGCATTTACTGAAGGGAAATCTGGGTCTAACAGAATGTGGATGCTGAGAGTTGAGTGCTGAGGACTAGACACCAAAGAGGGCTCAGGGACTGAGGGGAAAAGCCAGGACAGGCGAGGGCTTAGCACTCAAGCCAACTAGTTATTAAGGGAAGTATTAGATAAGGATTCTCTGTCTCCTCCACTTAGCAAACTGCAAAAGAGAACACAGGGAGCAAAAACTATTTCCTCTTGTATCCTCAGTGCTTTGAACAGTGTCTGGCTCAAAACAGCCTCTACTGAATGAATGACTGCGGAAAAAGAAAAGCAGAAACTGAAAGGAGAGTTGAGCCTGAGTGACCTGGGTTTGAGGAAGGGGCAGGACTAGGGACCTCTGGAAAGAGGCTAAAGCTAGTCCTGGCAGAGAAAAAGGAGAAAAGGGGCAGTAAGAAAAGTAAGTAAAGGGGTGGAAGCATTCTCAGAAATCAGTACTGTGGGGTTGCTTTTGGAAACCTCTGAAAAGGGGCTAACTGTCTTTAGTGAGATTCAAGAGGAAGTATGACTTCAAGAAGAGAGGGATGGCTGGGTGGGATGGGGGGGGGCTCATGCTTAGCCAGAAAAGGGAGGGGATGGGACCCCTAAGGGGAGGAGTCCCCGTGGATTTGTCCAAGAGGGCTCCATATTAGTAAGTTTAGTAAGAAGGCATACACAGACTGGAATCAGGAAGACTTGGGTTCAAAGTCCATCCCAGGCACATTCTATCTACATGACCCTGGGCATCGTTTGCCAGTCTCAATTTCCACATCTGTAAAGTGTGAACTTTAAAATTACTCCACCCTACTTAGACTGTACTTTAGGGGAAGATAAAGTTGTAATCTCCTGATTGAGCAATGAAGGTACTTAGTTCTCACCTTATAGTGAAGCTAAAACTTTAAGCTAAGTCTATTTTTAGATCTTAATACAAAAAGTAACTATAAAGGTTAAATTAATCACAAAAAGGTCAAGTATCTTAATACAAAAAGATGTTAAGTAACTATAGAGGTTAAATTAATCACAAAAAGGCCAAGTAACTAACAAAAGGTGAACTTAACAAAGAAGTGTTAAGTAACTCAAAAGATATAATCTAATCAAAGAAGATGAGAACTAAAAGTATGGGCAGTCCTGGAGAAAGTCTTTGATGTGATTGGTAGATGTGAAAATTTAGAGGAGACACAAAAGTGAAAGGTCTATATATTTGGGATTTTTTCGTCTCTCTGGGACTCTTTCCCTGATTGGCGGTGGAGAGTTAGCTGAGAGCAGCGTGCTGAGCTTTTGGCATCTTAGCATGGCTACGAGCTATTCTCTGTTTCGGTGGTGAGTTTTTGGATGAATTTTCCTCCTTTATTTTCCAACTTTATCTTCTTAGAAGCCTTTAATCTTCTTCAGAGACCTAGAGGTGGGGATTTTAGACTCTCCCTGGAATAGGCCTGGCAGGAGAAATCCTATATCCTCTTTCTGCCTTCTCCTTAAATTCCTTCCCTCTATATTAATTAAATTACCATACATTTCCAGACTGACTTGGGTATTTTATTTGGTGACCAATTAAATCTAAATTTTAAGTCATAACCTTAAAGTCATCTTTACAAAAGTAGGGGGACCAGTAATGTCCCTGTTCTTGAGCTCACAAGGTGGCAAGGCTCCAAAAATAGAATGGGTGCATAAATATATCTTGTAGGCAGACATATAGAGTGTGTGTAGATGGATAGAACCAGTGATAGATCTACAGTGCTGGGGAAACCTCAGCTCTGAGCAGTGGGAAAGATGCAAACAGGAGCTTGGGGTGGGAGCACAGGCACAGTGAGAGAGGAAGAAACCATAGAAATAGAAAGTCAAGGCAGATGTGCAGGGGTGGGGGTGGGGTGAAGTGCATTTGGAGACATTGCACAAGCTCATCAGTGAAATACAGAAAGGAGCAGCTTTGAGGTCTTGAAGGCAGTGCAGATTTCCATCCAGATGTGGTTTGCAGAAGCTCCAGGGCATAGGCCATGCAGAAGTGTGGGCCCAGAACAACAGCCACCATGGATCCTGCAGTTAACAGGTCTGTTCATGGAACAGCAGCACCACTCCAGGAGTCTCTTTGTCTCTCACCTCCGAGCTTTGGAGCTACCCTCCCAGTTCAAAGGAAACATGAGCTAAGTGCCCCTGCCCAGATGGGAATGGTGATCACATGGGCCACAATCCATGTGCAGAGTCCCAGTCTGCCAAACGGCAGGAGAAGTTTGAGAGTTCTGATGGCATACAGAAACCATCAGAGAGCCCAGCCAAGCAGAGTTCCAGGCCTGATTCCCTTCAAAGGGAAAAACCATGATTGGGTACTTCCCTGTGGAAAGTGGATAACTGGCAGACCCATGGAAGGAAAGCAGGAAGCACACTCAGTCACTCATGGTGGGGTTCTGCTTTGCACCTACAGGACAGACAAGCACCTGAGAAGTCAATTTTGTCAGGGCACATCTGTTAAATGCCTACTATGTGCCAGGCACTCCACGAAGTGCTGGGAACCCCAAAGGAAAAGAGTGCTCACCAAGGGCCAGGGCAGACAGCTCCAAACTAACAAGACCCATAGAGAAGTTAGGGAGAAAGTAAGATACTAGGACTAAGAGGGGTGGGGAAAGGTGGAATTTGAGCTGGGACCTACAAGTCAGGAGGCTTCTGGGTAGCTCAGTAGAGAGAGAGCCAAGCCTAGAAACAGGAGGTCCTAGGTTCAAATTTGGCTTCAGACGCTTCCTAGCTATGTGACCCTGGACAAATCACTAAACTTTAAAATTGTCCAGCCTTTACAGCTCTTCTGTCTTAAAATTAATGTTAATATTTTTAAATTATTAATTAACATTTATTGTTTGGTTAGAGAGGTAGAAAGATAACCAGAAGAGAGTCATGATTAGACAATTAAGTTGGATATTGTTCCTTCAGCTAGGCCAAGGCAGGGGGTCAGGCAGGGGTCAGAGGTCAGCAACAGATAGATTGTGGGGGTAGGGAGACAGGCAAGACAAGAAGGATTTAGGAGGCTAAATCCTTAAGAGAGCAAGCAAGCTGTGAATAGATACTGGTTGAATAGAATGGAAAGCCAGCTCTCCTACATAATGGATATATGGTCAGAGGTTTAGCACTTAGTAAGAGCACCCACTCAATGTTTGATGATTCAGGCATTTGTTCCAAGAGTCTTGGTTTTAAAGACTGAAAGGTAGCCATCAATTAATCAATTAGTCGGGTATTTGTCAGGCACTGTACTAAGTGTCTGGGCATGTTGTCTGCTGATGCTAACTCTGCCAGGAAGAATGAATCCTGAGTTAATCTTAAGGACTCATAAGAGCCAAGAGTTGATCCATGAATTGTGGAGGAGAGAAGAGACATTCCTTCTTAGGGAGGATGCAAGACATTTTTTGGGGGGAAGACTTACAGACTCATGGGGAAAGACAGGTTTGCATATGTCATACTTTTTCAATGTGTTGTCAGTTGGGATGATATGTTTTTTCTCTCTAAAAATACAATATTATATGGTACGGCTTTCTAAAAGGGAAATGTGGGATAACTGATGATATGAGATACAGAAGTCAATGTTGTATCTATGAGGGAACAGATAAAAACCTGGAAAAACTGAAAAAAAAAAGATTTTGGAAGTGAGACACACAGGAAAAGTTGGTTCTTCAGCAGGTCTCTCCCTAAGGACATCAGGAAATTGTCCTCTTGGTGAAATTAGGGCCTTTGTCTTGATTAAGCCAGAGCTCGTTTCACTTCCAGTCAAAAAATTCAATCCCTCTTGTGCATTTAATGAGGGGGATGAAATTAGGGTCTTGTCCAAAGAACTGTCAACTCAGGATATCTTCATGGTGAGGGAACAAACTTTATTTCGAGAGGAAGGAAGGCAGGGGAATGGCCGTGGTGATGGAATGGTCATGGTGATGGAAAGGCTTGGTGATGGAGAGGTCCCAAGAGATTTTCAGGATTTTAAAAAAATCTTACTTGGTTGTTTGCCTCAGTGCTGATGCAGGATTCTCTGGGAAGGTTTTAGCCCTAAGAGGACAGAAGTGCTCTCTTTTGACATGGACTGACTTGGGGCCTTCTGGGAAGCCTGAGATAGAAGGGATTAGCAGCCTAGGAGAGGGACAACTAAGACAGTATAACATGTGGACCAGGTTGAAAGGAAGAGGCATGGAAAACCTCTAGCCTTTTCCATTGGCCTCTCTTTCTCCAGTGGCCCAACTAACTCCATTTGGTGTGACAGGACTGAGACTTACACAAAGTAGGCACATTGTTGAATTGTAGACTGATTGCTTGGGTACTGATTCCTATATTGAAAGCTGAGGGCAATCCATCCATTGATTCATACATTCAGCAGTTGATGGAATGCCTACTCTAAAAAATGAAAGCACTGAATGCTCAGTGGAGAAAGCCAGACAGAGAGGAGGTGATTTGGGGAGGAGTCTGATTGATAGCCTCTGTTCTTTTCCTCTCAGGCTTGAGGTTTTCTCTTCTTCATTTTTACAGGTTTGTGGAGACAACTAATGAAATATGATTGCTTTGTGTCATATTTGTGTCACCTGTAATGAGCAGGTCAGGGGCAGTGGGGATTTCTGAAAATTCTGAGGTGGTACAAGAAAAAATATTCCAGTGCTGAAAAATAAGATTCTTGCAAGTGGCTTTTTGTGATATGTCATAATTCCCTTGCCTGTATTTTATTTGAATTTTTGCATCAATGTTCATTAGGGAAATTGATTCATAGTTTTCTTTCTCTTTTTTAGTTCTTCCTAATTTATATCATAAGAAGAGTTTGGAAGGGTTACTTCCCCCTGTTTTTCTAAATATTTTATGTTGTATTTTAATTAGTTGTCCTTTGGCTATTCGGTAGAATTCTCTTGTGAATCCTTCTGGCTCTGAGACCTTTTTCTTAGGAAGTTCACTGATGGTTTGTTCAATTTATTTTTTCATGATGATGTCAAGTATTCTATTTTCTCTTTTGTTAATCTGTGTAGTGTATATTTTGTAATTATTCATTTATTTCACTAAGTCAAATTTATTGGCATTTAGTTGAGCAAATTTACCAATAATTGCTTTAATTTCTTACCTTTTTCATTTTTGATACTGCTAATTTGGCTTTCTTTTTTCTTTTTTTAAATCAAGTTAACCAATAATTTATTTCACTTATTTTTTCATAAAATCAACTCCTTTCTTATTTATTAGTTCAATGTTTTTTACCTTCAATTATATTAATCTCTCCCTTGATTTTCAGATTTCTTATTTTGTTGTTTGGTTGGAGATTTAAAATTAGTTCTTATTCTAGATTTTTAATAGTTGTATTGATCCAGTCTTTATTTTATTGGAATAAGCATTTAGAGATGTAAATTTCCCCCTAAGCACTGCTTTGGCTGAATCCCATAAATTTTGATATGTTGTCTCCTCATTATCATTTTATTTAATGAAATTGTTGATTGCTTCTATAATTTATTCTTTGATCCATTCATTCTTTGGGATAAGATTATTTAGTTTCGACAGAAAAATCAGGGCTGGCAAAGGGGTTGCTCCGAAGAGCTTACCTTGAAAGTAACCCGGGCCAATTTCCGGGCATTCAACACAGACTGTGGAAGAGGGGGTTGCTGCTTTTTTTTTCTTCCTTTTTTTGGCTTGGGGATCATTCGGCCCACACCACCTGAACCTAATCCCATCAGGAGCCCTCAGAGCTTCTGAAAGAACAAAAACCTCAAGGCCAGTGAAGGGCTTACCTTGAAAAAACCCAGGTCAGTCTCCAGGCATTCAACACAGATTGTGGAGGAGGAGGCTTTTTGCATCAGGGCTCATTCAGCCCAAACCAGGTGAACCTAATCCCATCAGGAGCCCTCAGAGCCTAGGCAAGCCACAACCCCTCCCCCCTTAGAGAGCAGGGTCTTCTAAAAAAACAGAAACCTAGAGGCAAAGTCAAGATGGCAGCCTAGAAGGAGCATAGACCTGGCAGCCTGGCCAGAGCTTTGGAGATCCTCCATATCTGCTCCAGCCATCCAGGAAGTTTAAAACTCAGAGTAAACCCAGCCCAACTAAGCTGAACTCAATCCCATCAAAAGTCTCCAGAACACAGGGAAGCCCAGGCTCCCCACCCATCCTCATTGACTGCTGGACTTTAAGCCAATCAAAAGCCTCCAGAGGACAGGAAAGCTCAAACCCCCAAAAACCCTCCCCCAGAGATTACGCCAAGAGATCCTCTGTTAAAGCTCTAAGAGGGGAGACTGATAGAAGTCCCCAAAAAACAAAAAAATGAGAGGAACAAGAGCACAGGCAAATACGGGGAGTAAAGAAGGGGTGAATTTGAAGAAACAACAGAAACAGAAGAAAGAAACTACAATAGACAGCTACTACTCACCAAATGGAACAGAGGGGGAGAGATCAGCAAACGATAAACCAGAAATCCCAGCGAATTGGATACAGGCTGTGGGAGAACTCAAAACACAACTAAGAGAGGCTGAAGACAATTGGGAAAAGAACTTAAAAATTAAGATAAGTCATCTGGAAACAGAGGCACTTGAACTAAAACAAGAAAATAGTGTCCTGAAAGCCAAAATCATCCAGCTGGAAAATGAGGCAAAGGAGATGAAAGATGAGGCAAAGGAGATGAAAGACAAGATAAAGAGGATGAAAGACGATCTTCAAAGAAAATCAGACCAGAAGGAAAAAGACGACCAAAAAGCCAGAGATGAAATCCAATCTTTAAGAACCAGAGTAAAACAACTAGAATCAAGTGACCTCACAAGGCAGCAGGACACTATAAAACAAAACAAAAAGAATGAAAAAATTGAGGAAAATGTGAAGCATCTCATTCACAAAACAGACGATTTAGAAAATCGTTCAAGAAGAGACAACTTAAAGAATAATTGGACTACCAGAAGACCACAACAAAAGAAAAAGCCTGGACATAATACTAGAGGAAATTATCCAGGAAAACTGTCCCGAGATCCTAGAACAAGAGGGGAAAGTGGAGATTGAAAGAATCCACAGATCACCCCCTGTATTTAATCCCCAACTGACAACACCAAGAAATGTTATAGCCAAATCCAAAAACAATCAGATGAAAGAACAGGTATTACAAGCTGTCAGATATCATGGAAACACGGTGAGGATAACACAGGATCTGTCTGCATCCACACTGAAGGACCAAAAGGCATGGAATACAATATTCTGGAAAGCAAGGGAACTAGGCCTACAGCTAAGAATAAAATACCCATCAAAAGTGACTATATTCTTACAGGGGAAAGTATGGTCATTTAACACAACAGAAGAGTTCCAAGCATTCATAAATAAAAGACCAGACCTGAACAGAAAATTTGAAGTCCAACCACAGAACTCAAGAGAATCATCAAAACGTAATTAAAAGAGAAGGGAAAAACAACAACAAAAAAATTTTAAGAGACTCAATAAGTTAAAATGATATGTATCCCTATAAGAAAAGAGGTCATTGGCAACTCTTAAAAACTGTTGCTATCACCTAAGCAGCTAGAAGAATTACACTCAGAGGGAACAGTGACAAACTGTATAGGATGAAAGGACAAGACATAAATAGGTATATAGATATATGCATGCATAAATACATTTACATGTGTATGTATGTATATATATATATACATGACTAAAGCTAAAAAAGAAAAGAGGTTATGACTAAAAGAAATGGGAAAAGAAACAAATGGGAGTAAATTTATATGTCACAAAGAAGCTCATGGCGGGAGGGGGGAGAACATCGATACACTGGAAGGGTAAAGAGGTTGGAGATAGGAAATACTCAACTCTTACGTACTTTGAAACTGACCCAAAGAGGGAAGAACAATCCAATCCATTGGGGAAGAGAATAGATTTGTGCCCCATAGGGGAGTAGAAGGGTAAAAAACAGACTGGTGAGGAGGGAAGCAGTACAAGGGAGGGAGAGGGTGGGGGGAAATTTTAAAAAGACTACAGGGGAAAATAAGGGAGGGAATAAGAAGGGAGGGGGGTAGAAAGGGAAGTACAAGGGGGACTGGTTTAAAGTAAATCACTGGACTAAAAGGTAGAGCTGAAGAAGAAAGGTTAGAATTAGGGAAGGATATCAAAATGCCAGGGAGTCCACAAGTGACAGTCATAACATTGAATGTGAATGGGATGTACTCACCCATAAAACGTAGACGAATAGAAGAATGGATTAGAATCCAAAACCCTACCATATGTTATCTCCAAGAAACACACATGAGGAGAACATTGTACACAGAGACAAACACACTGTGGTATAATCGAATGTAATGGACTTCTCCAGTAGTGGCGGTGTAATGTCCCTGAAAAATCTGCAAGGATCTAGGAGAAAAACACTATCCATAAGCAGAGGACAAACTGTGGGAGTAGAAACACCGAGGAAAAGCAACTGCCTGACTACAGCGGTTGAGGGGACATGACAGAGGAGAGACTCTAAACGAACACTCTAATGCAAATATTAACAACATGGCAATGGGTTTGAATCAAGAACACATGTGATACCCAGTGGAATCATGCATCGGCAATGGGGGGTGGGGGGGAGGAAAAGAAAATGATCTTTGTCTTTAATGAATAATGCATGGAAATGACCAAATAAAATACTATAAAATTTTTAAAAATGAATTAGAAAAAAAAGATTATTTATTTCCAATTTAATTTTTATTCTTTTTGCTGCCCTTTGTTGAATGTAATTTGGATTGTGTTATGATTAGTTATTTCTGCATTTAATATTTCTGCTTTTCTACATTTGGTTGTGAGGCTTTTGTGCTCTATTATGTGATCAGTTTTTGTGAAGATACCATATACCTCTGATAAAAAGGTATATTGCTTTCTATTCTCATTCTCCAGAGTTTTAACATATCCATTTTTTCTAAAGTTCTATTTACTTCCTTAATTTCTTTCTTGTTTATTTTTTGGTTGGATTTCTCTACTTCTGAGAGAGGAAGATTGCAGTCCCTCACTAGTGATGTTTTACTATCTATTTTCTCCTATAACTCCTATAACTTTTCCTTTAGGATTCTGAATGCTATGCCATTTGGTGCATATATGTTTGATATTGATATTGTTTAATTGTCTATGGTGCCTTTTTTTATAATGTAATTTTCTTCCTTATGTCTTTTGATTAGATCAGTTTTTACTTTTGCTTTGTCTGAGATCATGATTGTTACCTCTGCTTTTTTTTCTACTTTAGCTGAGGCATATTAGATTCTGTTTCAGCCTCTTTTACTCTATTTTCCTACTTTAAATGTGTTTCTTGTAGACAACATATCATGGGGTTCTGTTTTATAATCTATTCTGCTCTCCTTTTCTGTTTTATGGGTGATTTCATCCCATTCACATTCACAGTCACAGTCATGATTATTAATTGTGTGCTTTTCTTCACCTCATCTCTCCCCTGTTTATTCTCTCTCTTTTTTAGCCTTTCCCTCATGGATGTTTTGTTTTTCATGTGTAAGGGGTAGAAATGTAAAGGGTTAATATAAAAGGTTGGACTATATTATTTAGGAGTAGGGTCACCAGGAATTTAGTCAAATCCCAAAGAGATTTATTTTAACATTTTATTTATAAAATATAGAAAGAGTGAAAGTAAGAAAATCAGAGAGAGAATAGGTTAAGATATCTAGTCTACACACTAAGTATTTTGCTCTGGCCCCTGGCTCAACCCAGGCAGGGCTAATTAGCTCTTAGCTGGAGCAGCCTCAGCCTTGAGCAGAGGACCTGGGGATGCAGGAAGCCTCTCTTAATAGGGTAGGTCTCTCCTGAGCATAGCCCCTTCAAAAAATCCAGGAAAGGAGTCAGCCTATTTCATTCACCCCACATGGTAGTTTTAAGGAAAACAGAAGTAGTTCAAGATCCTCAGTCAGAGCTCTTCCAAAATCAAGTCCTCCAAAAGACACCTTCACGGGAATTTCTTGGCATTTTTAAAGATCATTCCTTTTCATCACTTCCCTGTGACTTCCCTCCATTTTACATGGACCAATTATATCTAAAGCTTTGCTTAGGACTGCCCGGGGACAGCCAGGTAATTCTGATTCATTACCCACTATTGCACATGTGGGTCACAGACCTCCCCTATTCAAGTGTAAGTGTGGTATTAAATCTAATATTGTGCAGGGGAGAGTTAATTTAATCTTCACAGATAACTCTCCACCCAATTCACCTTCCTTTTGTCCATACCCCCATCCCTTATTCTCCCTATCCTCCTATTTCCCTATAGGTTAAGGTAGGTTTCTAAAGAATGTGAGTATTATTCCCACTTTGAAGTAGTTTCAATGAGAGTAAAGTTCAATCATTGCACCTCCCCTCCATTTTCTCCTTCATTGTATTTGCCACTTACATGCCTTTTAATAAGAGGTCCTTTATTCCCTTCTATCTTTCCTTATCTCTTCTGTCTATAAGTTGTTCTTTCCCATACCTTTTTTTTAATATCAGTCCATCTAATTTAGTTTCCTTCCTTCCTTCTTTGTATACTCCTTTTCATTGCTCTAATTGTGATGAAGTTCTTAAGTATTTTAGGTATTTTGCATATTTTAAATACCTTACCTTTTTCAAGTATCATAGATATCTTAGTTATTTCAGTCATCACCTTCTCAGGTATTAATATACACAATTCAACCTTATCAAAACCCTTAAGTTTTCACTTATGTTTCTCCTGAGTATTGAACCTGCTCATCATCAAATTTTCCTTGCAAATTTTCCTTTCCTTTCTTTTCCTTTCCTTTCCTCTTTCCTTCTTTTCCTTTCCTTTCCTTTCCTTTCCTTTCCTTTCCTTTCCTTTCCTTTCCTTTCCTTTCCTTTCCTTTCCTTTCCTTTCCTTTCCTTTCCTTTCCTTTCCTTTCCTTTCCTTTCCTTTCCTTTCCTTTCCTTTCCTTTCCTTTCCTTTCCTTTCCTTTCCTTTCCTTTCCTTTCCTTTCCTTTCTTTTCCTTTCCTTTCCTTCCTCTGGTTTTTTGGCCAGCAAGGTCTGAAATTCCTCGATTTCATTAAATATCATTTTTTTTCCTCTGGAAGATTATGCTCAGTTTTTCTGGATGTGTAATTCTAGGTTGTAGTCCTAGAAATACATTGGTCCATTCTATTCCTTAGGAAATTGTTTTTTCAAGGTATTTTTGTGCCTCACTTTCCTTTTGGCCAATCCTATGTTTTAGGGAGTTGATTTCTTCAGTGAATTTCTCTCCAGCTGTTTACCTTTCTGTCCATTCTTTTATTATTTTTAAACTTCTTTCATTTTGAGACCTGACATCCTTTCACCCTTTCCTTTGAGGCCTCACTATTTCCTTTTTGGCATTGTTGTCCTTTTCTGAATTCATATTTTGGTCTTCCCTGTCAATAAAGTAACTTTATAATGTCACAGCTGGGGGGAGGGGGTTGGCACATTTTTCTAGTTGTTGTTGTTGTTGTTGTTTTTCCTGTTACCTTATCTATCTGCTAGGCTCTTCTTTCTTCCTGGGGTAGAGGGTGCACTGCTCCAGGTTTGCTAAGTGCGCTTCTCTGGTACTTGGTTTAGGTCTTTGCTATATACCAGCTGTGTAAACTTAGAGAAGACTGTCTCCTACTCTAAGCCTTGGTTCCTCACCGTGTGACTGTCAAGGAGGTGACCCTGCTGGCTTGCTCTGGGGAGGTTTGCAGATATTTTGCCCAGCTATATTCACAGCCCTGTGCTGTTTCCCTCTTGTTTTATGGGCTGGACTGGTCCCCTTTCTGCTGCTTCCTCCTCCTAAGTGGGGCTGGGCAGGTCTTCTACTCTGGGCTCCTCCATGCACTCTGCCCCCTTGTGGCCTCAGGGATCCACTGCCATATGAGAATTTGTAGGTTTTCTGCCTTCTATATCTGTTTGGAGTGGCTCAGGCTGGACTTGGTCCCTTTCTGCAGCTTCATTGACTTTGATGGTGTCACCATCTATTGGGCTTCTTCAGATTCTGCCAGTTCTAATAGATGCTATCTGGGCTGCTCTCTCCTCTCACCCCAGTGAGGCATATTTCTTCAGCTATCCTTTGTGTAATGTAAGAAAGAGAGATCCAGGGGCAACTGGGTAGCTCAGTGGAGTGAGAGCCAAGCCTAGAGATGGGAGGTCCTAGGTTCAAATCTGGCCTCAGACACTTCCTAGTTGTGTGACCCTGGGCAAGTCACTTGACCCCCATTGCCTAGCCCTTACCACTCTTCTGCCTTGGAGCCAATACACAGTATTGATTCCAAGATGGAAGGTAAGGGTTTAAATAAGAGAAAGAAAAAAAGAAAAAGAGAGAGAGAGAGAGAGAGAGAGAGAGGAAGGAAGGAAGGAAGGAAGGAAGGAAGGAAGGAAGGAAGGAAGGAAGGAAGGAAGGAAGGAAGGAAGGAAGGAAGGAAGGAAGGAAGGAAGGAAGGAAGGAAGGAAGGAAGGAAGGAAGGAAGGAAGGAAGGAAGGAAGGAAGGAAGGAAGAGAGCTCAGTAGGTTGCAATTAGAAGCCAAGCTGAAGGAGAGATCAGCTGAAGAGCAGCAGAGGAGGGGCAGAGAGAGAGAAGCTCCAACTGTCAATGGTCTTCCAGCCTGGGAGGTGGAGGAGGAAGGGATGTTTTCCTGGTAGCTGAGAAAGAGTACATTCATTTGGGACCTGTTATTCCTTCTGGTACTGAAAAACACCTCCACTAAGACTCTTCAAGAACAGCTCCTGGAATTCTCAAGGGGGTTTGGGATTTGGACTCACGCTGGCCAGAGCCATACTGATCTTTCCCTGAGATTTCTCTCTCTCTCTCTGACCTGTTCCTAGACTCCTGAATTAAAAGCTAGCTGAGGAATCAGGATCAACCAGCAGCTGGCCGGAGGAGGGTTCAAGGCTTGAACCCCAAGAACTTGGAGGGGGACCGTCTGCCAGAGGGGACCAATATTAGGATTTCCTACTCCCCAGTTTCCTTGCCTGACACCCCTACTTCTCACTCCCTGTGTGAACCCAAATAAATTGTTTACTACTTTAGAATTGGGTTTGGTTAGTTTTTGATGCTAGGAAAGGGGACAGAAGATTTGGAGAGAATCACATCTCTCCCCAAAAGGGGAAGGTTAGCTCAGGATCCCAGGGATCCAAACAGCCTAACTCAAGGAACAACATCTCTCCTTGACAGTGGGGTGACCCCAGGTTTCTGAAAGGAAATGACAGTAGGTGACTTCCATCTCCCAGAACTATTCTTTGAGGAGATATATATATTCCCTCTGTCAGGGAATATGTATTTTCTCTCCCAGAATATATTTTCTCTCCCAGAAAAAGAGAGGGGAAGAAGAATCTTCTCTCTCCATCTCTCCCCATTTCCTTCTCTCCTTCCATTCCCCCTTTCAATTGTCTCTTCTCAATCCTTCCCTCTCAGATCCTTCTATTATATTTGTTTTGAGGTGATTTATTTTCTTTTTGTATGTGTATTGAGGAGTTAGGGGAGCAGTGCCCTTTACTCCACTATCTTAGCTCCTAGTGTACAACTTGTCTCTTTCTCTTGTTAGTTCAGAACTGTCTGCCCTGGCCATTGGTGAGCTTCAAGAGAAGAGATTTTGTCTCATTTGGGGTTCCCAGCACTTAGTGGAGTGCTTGGCACACAGTAGGCATCCAGTAGCTGACAATTGAGTTCTAATAATTGTATTAGAAAGATAATCTAGGAGATATTTCTGGTAGCAATAAATGGGATACTCTGGCTTGACTAGAGAGATACTAGGGGAAACCTGAAGGTGTCTAGTTATAATGGAGATAGAGATACTTCTGAGAGATAGAGAGATACTACTAAAGGGGATATTCTGGGGTTGCCTATTGATCACTACTGATGGCTAATAGATTAAGATATTTCCTACCCTCCACCCTTCACCTCCTAGTTTTCCACCCACACCCTCCTGCCACCCTTCCCCTACCCCCTGTTAGTCAGCCACCTTCCTATGTAACTAAAAGGTGAACTGTGAGATTTAGAGAAGATACTTTTTCCCTCTTTCTCAGGTAAGGAGGTTTATTGGGAAAAACAGGACTTTGAGGTGAGAGGGGTAGGGTTATCCCTAATCTATAAGGAGGGTTAGGAGGATTTTGGGAAGTGTCAGTCCTGTTACAGCTGTGACACAAGTCTGTCAAGGAGATGGGAGGATAACTGTTTAATCTTCTTTCTTCTTCTTCAAACTCAAATCTCAGAGACACAAATATCTTTTTCACCACACTAAGCCACCAACAAAAGTTAATGTCTTCTCAGTCTAGCTCCAGAAGCACCCCCCCCCCTCCGGTCCTTCAGCGTAGGACAGAAGCTAACAGGGGTCCAATTCAGAGCTTCTTCCCCTGTCAGCCTGGCTTGACTCTCCAACTGTCTTTCCTGGGAACATTCCATTTGGAATGTTCTTTCTTGATTGACAGCTGAGGTCCTTCACTTTGTTTTGCATGCTTGTCTCCTCTCGTAAATGCTCTCTTACAGTTCTCAGCACTTAGTGGAGTGCCTGGCACACAGTAGACATCTAGTAGCTGGCAATTGAGTTCTCAGCACTATGGTGGGTGGCTTCCAAAGCAGAACCCTTTACGATTGACTGAGCATGACACCTGCTTTCCTATTGCACCCCAGGGACCAAAGTGGGGTCCTTCCATGGATCTGCCAGCTGCTCCTGCTCCACAGATCCTCTCTCCCCCACTGGGCAAGGGAATTACCCCATCATGGTTTTTCTGTTCCTTGTGGACAGGTAGAACCAGGCCTGGAATTCTGCTTGGCTGGGCTCTGAAGGTCTCCCTGGGCCATTAGCATTCTTAAACTTCTCCTGCCATGTCGGCTGCATTTAAGGAATATTTGTTCCTGGCCTGGATGCCTGATAGCCCACATAACCACTATGCCTTGCAGGTCACCTGCAGGAGGAGGAGGAGAAATAGGAATCAAATCATGAATTGAGGTAGACATGGGGTGGCTTCTGCCCAGCCCAGACAGCAGCACTGGACTTGGTAAAATAGTAACCTTCCTAGGAAACTTAATTGTAGGGGCAGTATTTATACCTGAGGGAAATGGGTTATGTTCCCTGCCTTCTTAGACTCTTCCACAAAGGAGTCCTTCAGGCATTTGCTAAGGGGATATGGGAGTAGAGGGACCAATCCAGAATGAATCAAATTAGTTTTAGCTAAATCCCTGCTTTCTGCCAAAGGAGGGAGACGGTATCAGAGCAAAGATTTAGCTTTTGAGTTAGAAGGGAGCCTGAAGGTAATCATTTCATTTACAGGTGAGGAAGCTGAGGCCTATAGAAGTTAAGTGGTTCTCCCAAGGCCACAGGAGAATACTTTGAGCAACTTTTGTTTGTGCGTGTCTGTGAGTTGTGGGTATAGAGATCAGATATAGAAAAAAGAAGAGTCAGGCTGTAGCCAGCTCACATGCCATGGAGACATGGGGACCCATTGTCTCCACCCTAGGGAAGAATCCTAGTGGGAAGGGGGAGAGAGGCATGGAAAGAGCCTCTTTAGTCCCAGCAGATGGTAGGTAGATTGTGTGGGTGGTTTGAGGGTACAGGATCCCCTGGACACCCCTAGCCTCTAGAGGAATCCCATGTCAAAAGAGTATGTGAGGAATGCCTCCATCCTGGACCCCAGGAGTGCTGGTGGTAAAGAAAGCCAGACCTGGTGCAACTAAAGTGACAACTGTTTAAATAAAGGATTCTCTGAGCAATACATTTTCTTCTGTTTTAGATGCATTTCCCCTAGGATGAAGGCTTTAGCACAGATCTGTATCTTCTATTTGCATATCAAACATTACTAGATTTTGTGAGACATGCAACTCATCCTCCTTTATGATCAGGGCTTAGAATGTCATAAACAATGTATATCTGTGCTTCTACCTCAGAACCCAAGGCACCTCAGGGAATGTCACCTAATCTTCCTTGTTTGCCCCCCTCCCCACCTTCCTTTCCCAATCACATAGTCTCTGGCCCTTTAAGGTATAAAAATCCTGGACCCCTTCCTCTAAGGAAGGCAGTGTTCACCTGTACCTGCCTCCTGGCGATTCACTCGGTAAATTCCTCTATTTTTAAAGCTTTCTTGGAGCCTGGTAGTTCTTTAAAAGGGTATCCCCTCCCCAACCAGAGAATATCAGGTCCTCCCATCACATGGGGATGTGTATAACGGAATGGGTCAGGAGTACTGGGCAGGAAAGACTTTTCTGGAGGAGATAAGGGTGACCAAGGGTAGAAACAGGATACTTCACCAAGAAGGCGGTTAGTGCCGTATTGGGCTAATTCCCTTGTTTCCCCAGAAGCAGAGATCTCAGTCCTGGAATTGACGTGAAGGATGAGCCCAAGGACTTGAACGACCCAGGGTTTGGGGTTGGGGTCAATGGGGTTAGGGGACAGGGCAGTGGGAGAGGAGGATTGGACCAGTACGATAGATGTCCTCTGTTCCGTAGCAGCGGGAGGCCTTTGAGGATAACCCCCACAGAGGGGAGTAAGGAAGAGAACACTGGAGGTTGGGGTGAGACTCAAGAGCTTGAGGCAACAACTGGATGTACCGGTGACCATGACTCCCTGTGCCCCGACACCCTACCTTTGCACTGGATGGGGATGGGGATTAATAGTGCTCTCCCACCCCACTTTCCCAGTCTCGGACACAGTAGAGGGAAGAGATCGATAAAGGCTCTTGGCTGGGGCGGAGCCTGAAGTTCCCACTCAGAGCCGGGTCCCTCGCTCCAGCAGCTCGGCTGTCAGCAGAAGGTGCAGTGTCACTGGGCAGGTGGAGGAGGAGGAAGAGCAGGGAGTGAGGTGGACCCCAGGTGGCTCTTACCCAACCCTGCCAGCTGCAGAGAGCCATCTGCCACCAGCCCTGGGTAGCCTCCTAAGCATGGGGCCGCTGGGGAGCCCTCTCTGCCCCGCCTCCCTAGCGCTGAGAGAGGGTAATCTAGAGGCGCCACCTCCACCAGCATTTCAGGCTTCGGACCGGGTCCGGGCGGGGCGGGGAGAGGAGCGTGGTTATCCCGGGGCGGGGCCTCTCCCCCTTGCTATAATTCCCCAGAGTTGTAGTTGGGACTGGCTGTGGGCTATATGCTGCGGGGAGCAGCTTGGGGGTTGGGGGAGGGCAGAAGTCACGGCCCGGCTCGTGGCCCCCAGTCGTTGGGGAGAGCCTGAGTGGAGGCAGCAGAGGAAAATAAGCCACCAGCATGAACTGCCTGGCCTAGAGAGGCGGCGTGTCCCTGGGGCTCGGCCGGCCAGTCCGGAGCCTTATGGGTGACTGCAGTGGCTGCTGCTGCTGCTGCAGCGGTGACCATGATCCGGACCTACCAACTGCGGGTGGGCGTGACCTAGGAACAGCCTGCGCCACTGAGCCAGGACACCTGAAACGCAACCTGCGCCAGGTGAGTACCTGCGGAGTAGCGGGAGGAAATTTGAGGAGGGAGGAGCGGGGCACGGTGTGTGGGGTACACTGAGGAGGGGGCCAGGCAGGGGGTGCCCGAGGAAGAGTCACAGGTTTCGTGCTCCCTGGGCGAGATGTCCGATGGTGATGGTGACGGTGGTGGGGACCTAGATGGTGGTAGGGCAGCCTGGGGGTGGGGGGAGGCGGGCTCTGCTTCTTCCCTTTCTCAACTGGCCTGGCTGCCCTCCTATGCAGGCGTAGAGACTGGGCTGCTCCGTTTTTGGGGGGATGCTCAAGTTTGCTGCTATCGATTAGTGCTTCTCATAGAGGACTACACGACTTGAGGACGGCGGGGATCCCCTGGATGGAGTCTTGGAGAAAACCCACAGAGAGTGGGCATGATCTGGATGAAGATGCAGCCATGGCTGAGCAGGCGAGATGGCTCAGTGGATTGAGAGCCAGACCTGGAGATGGGAGGACCTAGGTTCAAATTTGACCTCCAGTACTTCCTAGTTGTGTGACCCTGGTCAAGTCGCTGAAACCCAATTACCTAGCCCTTGCTACTCATCAGTCTTAAAATTAATACTAAGAAGGTAAGGATTTTAAACAAAATATCTGGCAAAGGAGACTGAGAATGTGGGATCAGAGCTGGACAGAAAGAGAACCAGGAGAGAATCAGAATTGGGTGATAAAATTGGATTGAATGAACCTTAGAGAAACAAAGAGGTTGCTGAGTGTTTGGGAGAGAGAGGCTGTGAAAGTGGCCATGGAAAGAAAGGAGTGTTCTTGCTCCTTAGTGAGCCAAGGAGGCAGGGCATCAGGAGGGAGCCAGATCTCAGTGAGAGGCAGAAGCTGGAAGGAATGAGAAGGGGGAAAGTTCAAAATGGAAGCATGCATTCCAGAGAGGACAGATAGTTTTGGAGTAAAACACGATGATGTGGGTGGGGTGGAGGGAGATGGCAATAAGGGAGCACCAACAGGGTGGAGAAGAGTCTGAGTGCAGATCATCAAAGAGTGAGTGAGTCTAAGTGGAATATCAGTGTCTGGAGAGAGGGGAGGCAGATGATGGGGCTGTCAAGGTTCTCATTTGAAGGCCAACCTTGTGTTAAGTGGTGACATTGTGAGGTCCAGGAGATCTAATTCCCAGCAGGTAGGGGTGTAGCCTGGGGGGAGTTCAAGTGAGAGACAACTCTCAGTTCAGGGTCATTTGCCTCAGTGCTGGTGCAGGGCTCTCAGGGAAGGCTTTATCTCTAAGGGGACTTAAGTACCCTCCTTTACATGGACTGACTCTGGGAAACCTGGGATGGAGGGATTAGTAACCTAGGAGAGGGACAACTAAGGATAATGTGTGGAATGTTGGAGCCCAGCTCAGCAGTTAAGTGATGGATTCCCAGTCAGTGGCACCCATCATATTCTTCCTTCCCCAAGTCCAGACCATAACTCATGTGAACCAGTAAGTGTTTGCATGGGGAGGTCCTGGTGTGGAGACTCCTTCCAACCTCTCTCAATAGCTTAACTGACAGTTCAAGGAGGCACTAGGAATTGAAGCACCTCCTTGAACTGTCTGGCCCTGTGTACTAAGTGCTTTTCTGACCCAGTGCCTGTCAAAGGCACTTTTTGGCTCTAAGGATAATGTCCTCTCTTGTCTATTTTGCTTAGAATTTCCCAAACCGGTGGTGCAGTGGATAGAATACCAGTCTTGGTGTAAGAAAGACCTGAGTTCAAATCCAGCCTTAGATACTCACTAGCTATGTGACCCTGGGCAAGTCACTTCACCTTGCTGGCTTCAATTTCCTCATCTGTCAAATGAGCTAGAGAAGGAAATGGCAAACTACATCTCTGCCAAGAAAATACCAAATGGAGTTTGTCACAAAGAGTCAAACAGGACTGACAGGGTATAGATTAAGCCTGCCTCTGTCATTTACAGTCTTCTTGAGCTACCCTGGACACAGAGAACTGCCTCAGGTACCTGTCTTGGGTCACACAATGCTCAGGATCTGTCAGAGACAGAACTTGAACTAAGGATTTCTCTCTTTAGCTTCCTTCTCTATACTGTTGATAACTAAATCATCACTGATAGTGTGTGAAGAAGGGGTTGGGTTTGCTTTAGAAGCTTCTAGAACAAGAAACTTAGACAAAGACCTCTCCTCACACGAACTCTGTTATGATAGTGCCAGGAAGAGGAGCTCCATCTGACAGATGAGAACACTGAGTTTTGCCTACTGCGAAATACCAGTGTATGAACCAAGATCTCCTGATTCTAGGTCAACACATTCATCTAAGCAGCTTGCATTTCACTAGCTCTTGAAGAATTGCAAAGTATTTTATGTATATTTTCTCATATGCTCCTCAAAACAGACCCGGAAGGTAGATGCTGTTATTGTCACCTCTTCTATTTTACAGATGAGGCAACTGAGGCAAGAAGAGCTAGTACTGGTCAGAGGCAGGATATGACCTCATCTTCTAGACTTCCATCTCCCAAGTTTTGTCAACAACATGATACAAGGAATAATGGAAGTAATTTATAATGGTTTCTTTTGGATACCTTATTTGATTTTCAACATGATTCTGGATTGGTGTTATATGTTATATGTTACTGGAGTGGACTGTATTAAAGCCTTTTATAGACTTGACTATGTGTAGAGTATGCTCATATTTTCCTGTAATATGTGTGGCAATTGTATATAAATGTAAGTGGATAATTAAAATGACTGTATAAGATCAAAGCTGTTATTAAGTGGATGCTTAGAGATTCAGAGTTAAAGCAAATGAAATAAAGATTCAATTACAAATAGATTTAATGGAGAAATGTTTTAAAGAAAATATGATTAATGGAAAAATTAATGATTGTGCCTTGATGAACATAACTATAGTGCAAGTGAAAAATTGTGCCACACCTGAGCTACATTCCCAGCATCCTTTTAAGTTACTTCCCTATTTTACATAAGGATGTTTGGGAGATAAATTTGGCTGAGACCCAGGCAGGGCTCTTTTTTGAGAGCTTGTGCTTTTGGTAAAGTGCTGTAGGTGTGAGTCTTTGGTTCTTTGCTCTTCTCACTTGAGTAAAAGAATCCTTTTTCTTTTCCCTCTCTTTTGATTTATTATCAAAATCCTATATAGTTTTAAATACTAGGAGTATCTATTCATTTTTACTCCTACAGTTTTTGGAAACCACGAAGGGACTTCAGAACTAAAGGAACCAGATTTCTTCTCCTGCCATGGTTTTCCCTCTCCCCTCTTCCTTCTCCCTCTGGGAAACACTTTAAACCTTTCTCAGGCTCATTGCCTACACCTGTCCTCAAGGAGAGCTGGGTAGCCAAGTCTTTCCCTCACAGAGGCTTTTCTTGCTAACTCCTGCTGTTACTGCTGCTTGCTGTTGCTGCTACTGGCAAGCTTTAAACTCCCTGCCCCAAACCCCAGCCCAGCAGAGGGGGATTCCTTTTCCGTTTTCAGGAGGATACTAGTCCTTTCTCCTAACTAAGTCCTTTCCCCAAACTCCCCACCCAGCTTCCTATACTACCTCTTAGCTAAAAAAAACAAAACAAACAAACCTCTTCCCACTCCAGCTAAGCAGAGTCCTCACCCCTAAAACCAGCCCATAATTCTTGACTTAAACCTCATCACCCCTGCCACTAGAGTCTAGTATTGAGCACTCAGTTTTGTCTTTCTGTTGTACTACTAATAATGAATGCTACTCTGCAAGAAACCTTTTTTGGCTTTCCTTCAATTGGGAACCTTTAAGTTTTCAGAATGCCTCCTTCACCTTATTTTGTTAGGGAATTTTCTTTATCAATTCTTAAATGTTAAGGCACAAAAGATTATGATGCACAAGATGCAAGCTGACATTCAATTTCAACTGGACAATTTTAAACATTTCTTAAATGGTCCAATGGAAAACGAAGACTCTCTGAAAGCCTTTCTGTTACTTTTCTTAGATTCAGTAATTACAGAAGGTGACTTAGGTTCAATTTATCCAATACCTGAGAATATCCATAAGGATCTTTGGTCAAAAGCTTCTATAGATGTGGGTTTATTGAAATCAGCTACTCCAGTTAGGGTGAGGACTGAGGTAGGACCAGTTCTTTGTGTACCTCAATATCCCTTGACTAAAAAAGCAATTGAGGGAATAAAACCAATACTAGAATCTCTAATCCAACAAGGAATCTTAATGCCTTGCTTCTCAGAATTTAATACAGGAGTATTAAAAAGTCAAAATTGAATGAGAATGGAAAACCCATGTATCATTTTATCTAAGATTTAAGAGCTGTCAATGATTATGTAATCAAAACTCATACTGTTGTACTGAGCCAAGCTGCTAAAATTTCCTCCATTCCAAGTCAGGCAAGATATTTCACTGTGTTAGATTTATGCTCAGCTTTTTTTCTCAATTCCAATTCAAGAGGATTCTCAAAAGATCTTTGCTTTTAAGTGGGAAAAGACACATGGACCTGGACCTGTTTACCTCAAGGGTTCACAGATTCTAAAAAGAGGTATTAAAAGTATTCAATTCAAAGAGAGTAAATTGGTGCATTTTGTGGATGATATTCTTCTTGCATCCCCAAATACAAAAGTGTATCTTAGAGATAGCAAGATTCTTTTGATTGAATTACATAAGCTTGAATTAAGATTGAATAAATTAATAACACTTGACCCAAACTTTGTGGATGATAAGGAACATGATACTCAAGTGTTATTCCAAGATTCTCATAGACTCTTTTCATAATATATTGTGTAAAAGATCCTTTATCAGAACACATGGTAATTGGAATACCAAATCTAGGAACAATTTCTCTAAGCAACACTTTCACCACAAAACTAGCTGTATTTGTATTAGATGAAAAAGCTTCAGGCCATTTTGTTAATCTATCAACAACTACAAGACAAAACTTGTATCTTCCAATTTGGGGCATACTTATGTAATCAATCTTCAAACTTTCAAATGGACAATATGCCAAAGATCTACCACCTAAACTTTTATTTCTGAATGCACCTTGATTGAATTTTTGGCAAACAGAACATAGTACTTATTCCCGGTGTCAAGTGGAGCATTTGAACAGGGATCACAAGATCCCTGTGGTGGGGAAAATCTGTGCTGAAATTGTAAGAGCAGGTTGCAAAGGCAAGGCTAGAACACCGAATGAAGAGATGATTGACAGAAAGAGACTGTTGGTAACAGAGGATCATGGGAGAGAAAAAGGGACCTGGAGAACTCCAAAAGGAATTCAAGGCTTTTGAGCTGGGATCTCAAGGTGGCAGGAAGCACTTTTCCTTGCTGAGATCTTGTCAAGAGACAACTGAGAATTTACCAGTGAATAGTCCTCTGACTTCACCTGAAGAGTATATCTACATCATTGTACCTCTGAGAACATCTATCAAGAGTGTCAAGTCTCTTTGGCCCTGTGGGGGTCTTGGACTCTTGGTCAGAGAGCCTGACTCTCTCTTCCTGTCTATTGCTCTACTATTTTTTGACCCTTCTAATATTTAATTTAGAGTGAGAAAAAGTGGAAGGGGAATGTGAAACTCTGTCCAGCTTTGCAGCTGGCAGAGTGAAGGACCTTTTTGGGACATAGATAATAGGGACCTCTGTTTCCTCAATCCAACTCCACACTTCCTTATATCCAACATCTATTAAATATATTCAAAATGCAGTCATGTATATTTTTAGAGAGTTATTCAAAAGAACTTAAATGGAGTTACTCACTAGTCTTTACTAGTGTTGATCAAGACCTTTCCCCCACTGAGTCATCATACTTGGGGGAGGCTTATCTTTCTGGCCAGTTCATGCAAGGGATTTTGGGGGTACCCCTTCTATCACCTGATAGGGGAGACTTCCCTTCAACTCCCCATCACTTGCTTATAACAAGGGAACCCCAATTTCCTGTGTAACACCCCTTGATATCACAGCCCAGAAAGAGTGAGTGTGAGCTCAGTAGGAGTCAATCCACCTGGACTTTTACTCTTCATCACCCGACCTTGCTCACTAACTGTAGCTCCATCTAGCTCCAGAAGACCATTAATTACCGTCCCCAAAGAAGAATCAATAACAGTTTCATAAATAATCAAAGCATAGCTCAAACAGCTTCCTTTTCCACAGAGCCTTATAGAGCTCACGAAGCTTATAGCTTTAGGGTGTGTTTTCTTACTTCTGATCCTTGAGGTTTTTGTGCTGATTGGACACCTTGCACTTAAGAGCTTGACTAATCTTAAGATTCGAGGGGGAGATGCATCTCCCTAAATTCCATTGTCATTTTGGCCTGCCCAGTTTCTGCACCAGATCACATATGGGATATCTTCACATTCTGCCCAGTGTATGTATGAGGAACTTAAAAGAGGTGACAAAAGAAATCTAAATGGATAATAAATACTGGGGGGGGGGGGGAGGGGAAGGAAAGTTTAAAAGATATCTGGAAGTTTATTTCTTGCTAACTATTTTGAGTTTATTCTCCTCCAATAATAGAGAACAAGTCTATTGAATTGGTGAAAAGGATTTTGACTGTACTGCCTGCCAGTACCCTGTCATTTACTTATATTATTATATTTCCTGATTGTTTTAAGATTTAATTTTCTTTTAAGTTCATATATTATTAAACTAATCAATACTATTTTATTACATTATTCTTTATTTTGTACCTGTGCTGAAGAACAAAATATCATTATATAAGCACATGAACATCTTGCCAAAGGTCCAAGGTCCAAAGGCCAAGGTCCAAACCCTTGTCACTAGATCCATCGAAGATCACATGTTGCTTTAAAAGCCTTTTCTGCTTTTTTGCCTTTGTTAATTTTCACATAGATGATGATGGATGGACTTCATCAAGACTGGTTGCAACTGTATACAATCTTTGGAGAATATAATAAGCTAAGAATTTAAATTGTAATTTAACCGGTCTTCAGAAATGACTTTAGATAACTAGTGCTTCTTGAATGGATGATATTTTTAGATGTATATAAAATATAGAATGTTGTATTAAATGGAGAGAACCAAATAGAAATTCTTGCCAGAGGAAAAATTAAAGCTTTATATAAAACAGGAAGTCAAAAGGAGCTCCTGTATGCATTCTCTTTAGTTTAATTTACTTCCACCAGAATAATCTAGCTTTGTTGGTGATGTTCTAGACCCAAATAAGTTTTATTTTGTTTAAAAATATCTTTGCCAAGGTTGAAAGATTTACTACATCTGTAAAAATTGTGACAAATATCCATCAGTTCATAAGTTTATTTAAATGTCACACAGCAACTCATGTGAAATATAATAGTGGGTTTATTTGCTATTGTAATTAACAGGGATGTTGTGAATTTAAGGGACTTTGGGACTTCTTTGAATATGCATTATCTACTCTACTACTGTATTACTATTTTATTCTGAAAATAATTTGCACTCACACAGTGATTCATGGCCAAGTTTAAAAGGAAATGGATCTCATTTTTTGGTGATAAACTTTTGTATTCTAACTCTCCTTGACTGGCACAATGTTACTGATTGTAAGCTATATATTTTTGATTTTTAAAACTTTTATTATTGTTTTTCCTTGCATGTGCAATATAATATTTGAGTTTTATTTTTCTCTTCTTTTTATATTTGAAGCACATGTCAACCAGCATCGAGAAGATTTTCTTTAACTTTTTCGATTTCTCAGTAATATAAGTTTAAAATACATTTACCCTAATGTCACTGCATACCCAAAAAGCTTTAGACTATTAAAATGGCATTGATTATTTTTTTTAAAATTGTGGTACTAATGATTCTGCCTTGTTTCCTCAAGGCATTTGTAGATATGTATTTCCTTTTACTGATGTAATTTATGGAAAATTGAAAGGGCTAGATGAAGGATTTTGGAGGAACCCTAACCATACTGACAGTTTCCATACCTCTCTGGTGATTGCCATCCCATATATTCATTCACCAGTTCTGATGAAGAAGTATTCCTTCTATTGAGTTGACAGCTCTCTCCTGGGAGCTTCTCCATCCCCCCACTCCCCAGTCTTAGCCTCTTCTACATGATACCTTCAGAGATCTCCCACCCTGCTTGGATCCCCTCTGAATGGATTTTTCTTCTGAAAGATAAGCATCCCTAGCTCCTGATCCACACTGTCCTCTCCCCATGCTCTCCAGCTTGTCAACCTTCTCCCCTACCTAAATGATGGCTCCCCCAGTTTAAAAAATTGTTCTAGTGGGGGATTAGCAGAGAAGTGAGACTGGATTTAGAATCGGGAGCCCTAGATTAGAATCCTAATTCTACTGCTTTTATGACCTTGAGTCTGTTGCTTGATCTTTTGTGCGTCTGTTTACTTCTCTGTAAAATACGAGCCTTGGCCTAGTTGACCTCTGAGCACCCTTCTGGTTCTAACACTACGAACCCCAAAGGACTGTGCAACTCAGTGGAGGGAAAACTCATCCACTCAGAAAAGTAACTTTTGTTAGAGGCTTTGGCAATGATCAGGGCATGCCAGGCTTTCTCTGGAGCTGGATCAGAAACTGGGGCCTGTTTGTTGAGCCGATTTAGAAGACATCTCAATTGCTTCCTCCTGCTGGATTTGGTAGGGACTTGTTCCCCCTGAGGGGCCTGTGCTGAAGATTCCCCTGCGCCATCATCACCAAAAGATCCATCTGGTGGTTGAAAGGCACTTTTCAGGGAAATGTAACCCTTGCTGACCTTTCTGTGGTCAGTCCCTTTGACTTTTTCTCTGTCCTGGGAGCTCCCAGGGAGCTGGTCTGAAGTAATCCTGAGCCCCCAGATTCTCCTTAGGAGGTCAGGATCCTCTTGGCATTGGTTCAGGTTGGATTCCTTCATCAAGGCTGTGTGCAGCCTCACAGCTGCAGCACCACAAGGTCTTTTGGCCCTGCCCAAGGAATGAGAGGAAACCCCTGGCTTGGGTATACTGCCTCTAAAGTAGACAAATCATTTTCATTTCTATCATTTGCAGGACGTGAGCTTCTGAACTGTGGCTCTGAGGGGTGTCCTCCACCCCAGAATCACTCATGTTCTGCTACCACTGAGAGGCAAAAGACACACCAGTGACACACCTTTGCCCAGGGCAGAGCCTGGCAGCTGTCTTGGAAGACCTTTGGCTTCAGCTCCTTTTTTTATAAGATTCCTCGGACCAGGACTTCATGCCAATCCCAGGGCTTGGGCTCCCCACTTTCTCTTAGACTCTCTGGGCTGCTTTTGAAGGTCCTGTTCTTGGCTTTGAGCTACTCCCCCTGCTTCTGGATGATGCCTTGTCAAAAGCCTCCTGAGTGCCCCTTCCCTCCCAGCCCTTGGGAGATAGGCAATCTTTGGTGCCAGAGCCTGTCCCCTTCCTGATGGCACATCCCCAGGTTTTCCTGGCATGGTGTGTGATGACTGGAAGCATGGCCTGAAACAGAGTCTTATCACTGAGGTCTTGGAACTCCCCAGAGGTTTGGAGACTATTTGACCCCCCGGCTCCATCTAGATTGCTAGAGAGGCCCTCTCCTGTTGGGACACCCCAGGCCATTTCCCCCTTTGTTCTTTGTTGGTTGCACAGGCAGCTTCTTGCCTTTTTTTTTCTCAGTATTTGGGTCTCTCCTGGAATTAGACAAATGGTTGTTGTATAGGGCCAGGGACCTTTGGCAGCTGCTCTTTGGTGTTATTTTCAGGTATTGACCCTTATTAATTATTTGTATTGGTAATACTAATAGTTGTCATTGATGTGGACAGGCTCTTGAGTTTGACCATTGATAAAAAAAAAATGACTGCTCATGCAGTTGAAGAAAAACTCCTGCTCAGGCCAGTTTAGTTTCCCCTAAATTTTAATCTTTACACAATTCAATCCATGGTAAAGGATTCTTTGGAACACAAGCAATGGTAGATAGTGTAAAAAGAAATTGCATTGGCCCAGGAATAACATCTGTTGGAAGGAGGGTCTGTAAAAATGTGCTATCTGTGTGAAATTCAATTAAGGGGTATTTAAAAAGAAAGGTTTAGGTGGTAAACCTTTAGCTTACACCCCTTTTGAAAGCCTACAGATAGATTATATAAATATGCCTAAAGGTGGGAAGTATAAATACTGTCTAATACTGGTAGACAGACTTGGGCTTGGGCAGAAGCATTTCCCCCAACTAAAAACACAGCAGGGTTTGTAGTGAAGGTGCTACTTAAGGAAATAATTTCCCGTTTTGTAGTCCCATGTTTTATTGTGTTATTGACTTGGATGGTGGGAACCACTTTACAGAGGAAGTTCTACATAGGTTTTATGAGAATCTGGGGATAACAGCAAGTTTTCATACTCCTTACCATCCACAGAACTCTGGTTAGGGCGAGAGACTTAACAGAGAGTTAAAGATTATGATTGGAAAACTCTGTTCAGAGACTCACCTGAAGTGCCCAGAAATCCTTCCTCTTACTCTGTTTTACCTCTGTATTCGCCCTAGTGCAGATTTACATATCTCTGCTTTTGAAATGCTATATGGCCATGCTCCATTACAAGTTAAAACATGTAAGCCAGCTCATGTTTCCATGCTGGAAGGAGACATTCAAATAGCTTCCTATATAGCACTGTTACAAGACAGGCTGAAAGAGCTTCATGAGATGGGTTTATTGCATCAATCTGGGCCTTTGTACTTCTCACTTCACAATACCAAATCAGGAGACTTAGTATATTTTAGAAACTTTGCTAAAACATCAGCTACACAGGAAAGTTGGAGTGGACCTTTCAGGGTAATTTTCACGAACATACAGCTCTAAAAATCTTAGAGAAAGAACCTTGGGTTCAGTATTCTCATGTGAAATTTGCTCACAGTAGAGGAGGAGAAAGTAGCAGAGACAGAGATAGATTTAGGAGAAGGAGGAAAGAGATGAGATTGATTAAAAGAAAGCTGAAAGATTCATCAGACAACTAAGACAATAGGCAAAAAGTTCATAAGGAGAAGATGAACAAGAGGAAGAGTTAGGACCAGAGGAAAATCTTGAAAACAGAACTTAGCAGCAGTAAGGAGAGAGCAGAAGGAAAGCAGCTAAATGACAGGATGGCAGAGACTGTAAGGATTGTGTACAGAAGAGGATTAAATAGGGACTGAAGAAGGAGATTGTAAGAGGAAATGCATCATAAAACACAAAAACACTTTCATATCTAGTTGCATGCCACAGGACATACATTCAAGAAAGAAGAGATCCATCAGAGAAGATGAGAAGAGGAAAAATCTGAAGAGTGAATGAGAATGATACATCCAACAAGCATATATAGGGCCTCTATTCCACTAATTATTATGATAGACATATTAGATCAATGAGGTATTATCTAGATAGATAGAAGCTCTTTTGAGATATTCTGTTTGGATAGTATAAGGGAACATATAGGGATCAAAAGTAGAAGTTAATGCAGAAACATACAGTACATAAATTGCATATTACCACACATGTACATAGCTGTAAATAATTGTAATAAGTCTAATATACATATCTTTATATATAGGTTTTAATATGTAAAAGAGATGTCTATAGTTCCTTGAATGCAAAGTTTTACAAATTTGTACATATGAACATATGTAACATACAAATATGTATGTAGATATGTAATTATAAGTACAGATTATATAAAAAGATGGGTATAGTTAAAATAAGATAGGATACTCAGTTTATAGTTTAATGTAGAAAAATTGGTTCAATGTATTAGCAATAGCATGTAGAAAAGAAAGACTGGAATTGTTCAAATTAGATTGCTTAAAATGCATTTGCATAAGTCAGGTTTTTTTAGTTAGATTATGTTTTTTGTGAAAGCTTATACTCCATTGAGTTTTATTATAAGTTTATCTAATTTTCTTCTAGATTTATACATTTTTCTATCTATCAATAAGATTGTAGTTGTGTATTAGCGTAGCAGTATAAGGTTTTGATAGCAAGTTGGGTTTGAAGAGTTTATTGAAATGTTTAACTTTTGAATTTTATTGCATTTTATATTGTTGGTAGGTTATATTCACATTTCTAGTTTGTTTGAGTTTGCAAATGTTGTGTTGAGTTTAGACTTTGTGATAATTTGTTGTAACTCCCTGTCCTTCCCTGCCTTTCCTTTGTTCAAGTCCCTAGAATAGGCAAGTTAAACTAAGTATAGCTTAGATAGAGTAGATCTTTATTATTTTGGGGGGTTAGACTATAGAAAAAGTATGTAACAAAGGAATCATGGTAAGTATTTTGGTTCACAGAGGAAAAAACTGATTGTAGGGTGTTTTTTTCTGTACAAAGGGGGGATTATAGGTATGATAGAAAGCAAGAGAGAGGCTTGGTCATGTATGGAACACAAGGAATAAAGTTCTAAGGAGTGTCAGGAATATATAAAAAGAGGAACAGAGTGGTGGAGGGGGTCTTTGGTTCCTGTTTCTCAGGGAGCTTGGAGAGATCACTTCCTGCCAGGAAAAATAACAGACTTTCGGCTGGAAGCCATTTACACTGCACCTGAGATTTCTCCCATCTTCTATTTGGTATCCAAAAAAAGATTTATCTACCGAAGTTACATCTGTTCCCACTGACCATGTTCCTGAGTTCCTGTTTACTACTTGTTATCTTATTTACTTAGAATAAGCCAACTCAAGCCAAGAAGATCTGTCTGTCGTCAAGTGAAGCTGCTGCCTCTTGGCCTGACTCTTTAGGGTGACTTTGCCATTAGCTTTCATCTGATCAAAGCAACCTCAACTATATTTTGTCTACCAATAATATTTGGGGGGCACAGTAGTCAGGAAAGCTAGATAGGGATTTTTTGATTCAAAGGCAGTCAGAGTAGAGGTAAGCAACTGGAAGAACAGAAGGCAGATCCATGAGAATCTCTCAGCTTGGTGGGAGAAGATATAGAAAATTAGAGATTAGGGAAACTTGCCTTGACCCTCCTTCCATTCCATGTGTGAAAAGACTCAAATAAATCCTCTTTTTAAAAAAAAAAAAGATAGCAGCCAGATTGTGTTGTGTCACTGAATCAGGTCTGAGGCTTACCAGACAGGTTTTTAGCCTAATACAAACAGAGAATAGCCTTTGATCAACTACCATCTATACAGGTCAAGAAACTCACATATTTCAGTACAAAGTAAGTAAAGAGGTGGTGGAGGGCATCCACCTAATAATAGACTCACTGATTATGCAAGGGATAACAGTACAAACATTCTCTGAGTACAATACACCAATCCTTCCTATAAAGAAAGCAAAGCTCGATGAACAAGGCAGCACAACCTATCAGTTCATCCAGTATTTAGGAGTTGTAAATGACCATCTAATAGGATCCCACCCTGTTGTTCCAAACACAGCTACAATAATATCATCAATCCCAAACAAAGCCAGATATTTTACTGTGATGGGCTTATGTTCAGCTTTTTTCTCCATTTCTATTCATGAAGATTCCCAGAACATTTTTTTTAATTAAAAAAAATTTTTTTATTTGGTTAATTTCAAATATTATTCCCTGCTTACAAAAATAATTTTCTATTTCTCCCATCCCTCCTACATCCCCTCCCATAGCTGACCCACAATTCCACTGGGTATTACATGTGTTTTTGATCAGAATCCATTTCCATATTGTCGGTATTTGCACTAGGATGTTCATTCAGAGTCTACATGCCCCGTATGTAGACTCTGTATCCCCCTCGTATCCCCCTCGACCCATGCAATCAAGCAGTTGTTTTTTCTTTGGTGTTTTTACTCCTACAATTTTTCCTCTGAATGAGGATAGTGTTCTTTCTCATACATCCCTCTGGGCTGTTCAGGATCACTGCATTACCACTAATGGAGAAGTCCATTACATTCGATTGTACCACAGTGTGTCAGTCTCTATGTACAATGTTCTCCTGGTTCTGCTCCTTTCGCTCTGCATCAGTTCCTGGAGGTTGTTCAGTTCCCATGGAATTCCTCCACTTTATTATTCCTTCTTTATGTTCAAGTCGTTCACCCATTCTGAGTTTATTTTGGTGTAGGATGTGAGGTGTTGATCCAAGCCTAATCTCTCCCACACTGTCTTCCAATTTTCCCAGCAGTTTTTATCAAATAGTGGATTTTTGTCCCAAAAGCTGGGATCTTTGGGCTTGCCATAGACTGTCTTGCTGAGATCACTTACCCCAAGTCTATTCCACTGATCCTCCTTTTTCTGTTTCTTAGCCAGTACCAAATTGTTTTGATGACTACTGCTTTATAGTATAGTTTGAGATCTGGTACTGCAAATCCTCCTTCCTTTGTATTTTTTTTTTCATGATTTCCCTAGATATCCTTGATTTTTTGTTCTTCCAAATGAACTTTGTTTTATTTCTAATTCAGTAAAAAAGTTTTTTGGAAGTTCGATGGGTATGGGACTAAATAAATAGATAAGTTTGAGTAGGATGGTCATGTTTATTATGTTAACTCATCCTACCCATGAGTAGTTAATGTTTTTTCCAATTGCTCAGATCCAGTTTTAGTTGTGTGGAAAGTGTTTTGTAGTTGTGTTCATATAATTCCTGTGTTTATCTTGGCAGATAGATTCCTAAGAATTTTATATTGTCTAGGGTGATTTTGAATGGAATTTCTCTTTCTAATTCCTGCTGCTGAGGTTTATTTTGTATCCTGCAACTTCTAAAGTTGTTGATTATTTTGACTAGGTTTTTGGTTCATTCTCTGGGGTTCTTTAAGTAGACCATCATATCATCTGCAAAGAGAGATAGCTTGGTCTCTTCATTGCCAATTTTAATACCTTCAATTTCTTTTTCTTCTCTAATTGCTACTGCTAATGTTTCTACTACAATGTTAAATAATAGAGATGATAATGGGCATCCTTGTTTCTCTACTGATCTTATTGGGAATGCATCTAGTTTATCCCCATTGAAGATGATGTTGGCTGATGGTTTTAGATAAATACTGTTTATTATTTTTAGGAAAGACCCTTCTATTCCTATACTTTCTAGTGTTTTCAATAGGAATGAGTGTTGTATTATGTCAAAGGCTTTTTCTGTGTCTATTGAGATAATCATGTGATTTTTGTTGGTTTGCTTGTTGATATGGTCAATTATGTGCATGGTTTCCCTAATGTTGAACCATCCTGGCATTCCTGGTATGAATCCCACCTGATCATAGTGAATAACTCTCCTCATCACTTTCTGGAGTCTTTTTGCTAGCATCCTATTTAAGATTTTTGCATCTATGTTCATTAAGGAGATGGGTCTATAGTTTTCTTTCTCCATTTCTGACCTGCCTGGCTTTGGAATCAGTACCATATTTGTGTCATAAAAGGAATTTGGTAGAACTCCCTCTTTGCTTGTTATGTCAAATAGTTTGTATAGTATTGGGATCTGAAAAGGTTGCATTTATTATTTCTGCTTTTCTGCATTTGTTTGCCATGTTTTTACACCCTAGTACATGGTCAATCTTTGTGAATGTACCATGTGCTGCTGAAAAGAATGTGTATTCCTTTTTGTCCCTATTTATTTTTCTCCACATATCTACTATCTCTAATTTTTCTAAGATTTCATTCACTTCTCTTACCTCCTTCTTATTTATTTTTTGGTTTGATTTATCTAGTTCTGATAGAGGAAGGTTCAGGTCTCCCACTAGTATAGTTTTACTATCGATTTCCTCCTTCAATTCCACTAGTTTCTCCTTTAGAAACTTGGTGCTATACCATTTGGTGCATACATGTTGATTAGTGATATTTCCTCATTGTCTATACTGCCTTTTATCAGGATGTAGTTACCTTCCCTATCCCTTTTAATCAGATCTATTTTTACTTTGGCTTTGTCAGATATCATGATTGCAACTCCTGTCTTCTTTCTATCAGTTGAGGCCCAATAGGTTTTGCTCCAACCTTTAATTCTAACCTTGTGAGTGTCTACCCCCCTCAAGTGTGTTTCTTGCAGACAACATATGGTGGGATGTTGATTTCTAATCCACTCACCTATTTGTTTTTGTTATGGGTGAGTTCATCCTATTCATGTTCAAAATTATGATTGCCACTTGTGTATTCCCCAGAATTTTTATATCCTCTCCTAGTTCTGTCCTTTCTTCTTTTGCTATATCCTTTTAAACCAATGGTTTGCTTTATCAGTCCCCTTTCTTCCACCTCCATTTTTGTTCCCTTTTTATTTTTCATTGTCTGTTAAGTTCCCTCCCCCTGTCTCTTTCTCTCCCTTTTTATACTCCCTGTGTCCCTACCCTCCTTAGTTTTCCCTTCTTACTTTCCCTGTAGGGAAAGATAGAATTCAATATCCCAATGGATCTAGATGCTCTTCCCTCTAAGAATTAATTTCATTGAGAGTAAGGTTTAAGTATTACCTATTAACACTCTCTTCCTCTCCTTCTTATAAGAGTATTCTTCCTCTCCCCTTCCCATGTGTATCTTTGTGTCATAAAGATTATCCTATTCATCTTATTTCTTCAAGTTTCTCTAGGTGCCATCTTCAATTCCCCCCCTCCATTTTCCTTTTTTTTGCATATCATCTTATAGTACTTATTACCCCAATCTCTTCATGTGAATGATTCCACTAATTACTATAATAGTGAAGATATTTTTGAGAGTTACAAATAACATTTTCTCCATATATTAATGTAAATAATTTGATCTTATTGAAGCCCTTAAAGAAGAAAGTTTGAATAAAAAAACATTTTCCCCTTTTCCTTCTCTTTCTTTTTTTACCTTTTCTTGTTTCTCTTGATCTTTGTGTTTGGATATCAAACTTTCCACTTAATTCTGGTCTTTTCTTTACAAATACTTGGAAATCTTTTATACAAATACTTGGAGATCTTCTATTTTGTTGAATGCCCGTATTTTCCCCTGGAAGTATATAGTCAGTTTTGATGGATAGGTGATCCTTGGTTGAAGACCCAATTCTCTTGCCTTTCTGAGTATCATATTCCAAGCCTTGTGGTCCTTTAGTGTGGAAGCTGCCAGATCTTGTGTAATCCTGATTGGTGCTCTTTGGCACCTGAATTGTCTCTTTTTGGCTTCTTGTAGAATTTTCTGCTTAGCTTGGAAGCTCTTGAATTTGGCAATTACATACCTGGGAGTTGTCTTTTGAGGATTTAGTGTAGAGGGTGTTCTATGAACTCTTTCAATGTCTATTTTGCCCCCTTGTTCAAGAACATCAGGGTAGTTTTCTTGGATAATTTCTTATAGTATGATGTCAAGATTTCTGTTTATTTCTGGGTTTTCAGGTAGACCAATGATTCTCAAATTGTCTCTTCGTGCTCTGTTTTCCTGATCTGTCATCTTTTCAGTGAGATATTTTATGTTTTCTTCTATTTTGTCAGTCTTTGGATTTTTCTTTATTAATTCTCACTGTTTTGCAAGACCATTGTCTTCCAATTGCCTAATTTTGGTTATTAAGGACTGCTTTTCTTTTTTGGTTTGGTCTATCCTGGTTTTCATGGCTTCCAGCTGTTTCTCCAATTGGGAGTTCTTATCCTTTAAACTGTTATTTTCTCTTTGAACTCTTTCCCACTTTTCTTGCCAGAAAGCTTCCATCTTTTTCATAAGCTCCAATTTAAATTCTTCAAGAGCTCATGAACAATTTCCTTTTTTGGAAGGTTTTGGTGCATTTATTTGCATTTCCTCTTCTATTTCCTCTATAGTCTGGGGTTTTTCTCCATAAAAACCATCCAGGGTCAACCCCTTCTTCTTGTTTTTCTTGGTGCTGGGAAGTTGTTCCTGGGCACTGTTTGCCATTATTATGGTGGTTTTTCCTTCCCTTTCCAGTTAGAAATCTGAATGAGATGGGCAGGCTCTCAGTGTATGGAGCTAAGGAGCAAGGATTTTGGCTGAGGCCAGCTTTCGAGTCTCTGCAGCTTCCACTGTTTGCTGCCCCTCTCTGTGCTCCGTGCTATCTCCCTGCTGGCTCCCACGGTCTGTGATCCTCAGCGTGCTGGAGCCTCAGGTCTAGCTGCTCTCAGGGTTAGGTCCTCAGTGGTCTCAATCAGTTGCCAAGGACCCAGAGGTGCCCCTCACTCACTTCAGAGGTGCCCCTCGCTCACTCACTGTTTCTAGCACATTCTGGCCCTGACTCTGGCTCTGTAGATGGGGTGGGGGAGGGTGGATCAGCTTGCATTTTTGTGGAAGCTTTTTCACCCCCTTATGGTGTGGTAATGCCCAAATCCCACATACCTTCAATGCTGTGTCCTACTGTAGGGTCCCTTCGTTCATATGAATTTTTTTTTTTTGGCTTTTTGAGGTAGTCTGTATCAGTGGCTGGAGAGGAGAGGAGGAGTCCTGCATCTACACTGCTGTCATGTTTACCCAGAAGTCTTAGTGATGTATTTAGGATAAGATAAATTCTGCTATTTTGAATTTGACATTGGGTCAAATTGTCTCAGTCTGCAAACTTGTTAGTCTAACATAAATGTAAGAATGCATGATATTGGGTGGTATTATAAATGGATTCACTTGGATCCAGCTTTGATTTCTAGCTATTGAGTCAAACTGCCTAGAAATTTGCCATCTGTTGCAGGTAGAACAAGAATAGAAATCAATGTGATTTGGATTTTCAGAACTTGGAGGGGCAATGTGGAATTGCAATTTTTATGACCTTGAAGAAGGGGACAGCTTCTCCTAGAGAAGTTTATAATTCAAAAGCCCACCTGAATTAAAATGGGCCTCTTAGTTTTCATTGTTATCTCCTTTTTTAGGGGGAGGGAAGAGAGACAATTTGGATCTTTTAATTTAAGAAAATTTATGTTGAAAATTGTTATTACATGTAATTGGGAAAATAAAATATTTTAAAAATCAAATAGTTTTGTGTTGCTCTCAATTCTTGGGCAAATCTATTCCACGCCAATGGGGTGATCATTTGGATTTGGAACCAAGACACTGAGAATGCAGATAATTATAAAATGGCATTGTTAATGTATTCTTCTTTAAGATGAATTGAGACAAATAAGCAAAGTACTGGAAACTCTTTATGAGAAGCCCAATGACATTCTCAAGAAACTAAAAAGCAAAATAGAAACTACACATACAACATTCTATAGAACCTATCTTGAAAAGATGAATGTCATCATTCACTGAATGACACTGGTCTTCCTGCCTTCAAGGTTACCTCCAAGTTACACAATGACATTGTACAACATCCCATTATTATTGATGTCATGTTGATGCAGATATCTAGAATATTAGGAATCTGAAGAAACTCAACATTCTTAGCCCAAAAAACTAACTAGCATGCAAATATTATAATTGTAATAAACTATCAGAATTTCACCATAGTTAGCGCATATGGGTTTTGTTTGACTCTGAAATATTAAACAGTTTATAAGAAATGAAGTGAAATTTTAATATTCAAAACTAAGACTCACATGTAGAACAGATTTGGTACGAGTTCTCACCAGTGAGTTATCACTAGTGTTGAATGAATTCCAGTAGCTAGAATCCTGGAAACCATCTGGATAGACTTTTTTTTTCCATTCAGAAGCAATATAGCTAACTAGAAGTGAAGTCAATCACACAGGAAAAAATAGTTTTCAAAGGAAATAGCCAATCTGTGGGTCTATTCCTTGCTAAGAACATGAACTATTATGATCCTGTAACAAAATAATCAAGGAAACTATAATCATACAATGGTGTTACAATGAAAAGGAGTAGTTAAATTAGTAGGAAAATACCTGGAAAACTCATTACTATTTGGAACCTAGGAGATTTCTGTCCCAATGGTTCTCTGTATGGAGGCAAAGTGCCCAGATTTCTCTTCGTCAAAAAACTGAAATTTGCACCGGAATAAATTATCAAGAAATCCAAGGAGAGACTATAGTAAGCAATTTCTTCTACCCTGAATAGCACAGAAAGTTCATGGAAAATAAGAAAGGTGGAGGGGCACTGGCATGGACAAACAAGCCAAAATCCTCCCAGAATGATAAAAAATGAGCCAGTCATAGGTAAACTGCAAAGCTCTGTGTCCAAAGGTAGCAAGAACCTCTTAGAAAGGTTCTAAGGTTCCTCTTTAAAAGCACCAGGGTTGGCACAATTCCCAAACTGGCTAGAAATTGATAGTAAGTGGGAAGCTAAGTGCCTCAGTGGCTTTTTTAGGTATAGAGATGCGAGATCCTGGGTTCAAATCTGGCCTCACACGCTTATTGATTCTAAAATAGAAGGTAAAATTTTTTGGGTTTGGTTTTTTTTTTTTTAAAGAAACTCACATCAAGTAAGCCACCAGGAGTAGGAACAACCAGTGAATACCTGGAAATACATAGACTGGAAGAGTCGAGGAACCCAGAAATTTGGATCCCTGGCAATTTCTCCTGAGGTGACATAAGGGCCTGAAGATATATGCTCTATATGGTTAGAGAGTCTAATACAGGAGTTGGAAGTGAGCCTAAGAATCCAGGTAGCTGATGGTTAGACCAAGCTGGATCAACTATACTATCCAAAAGCATAAGTCCTGATTGAGAAACTAAAGCTAGAGAAATTAGTAAGCCAAAGAAGACACTGACCAGCATTAAAAATTACTTTACATCTAGAGCTGAAAAAAAAATCTAGGCTAGAAGTCAGGAAACAGCAAGCATCTACTATGATCTAGGCACTTTGCTAAGTTCTGGGGATATAAATATAAAGAAAAAGACAGTTCCTACCCTCAAGAAGTTTACACTCTTAACAGGGGAAAACAAAACACAAAAGGAAGGAGAAAGTAACTTTATAATAACTTCATAAGTGAAATTCAAGGGGGGAAATGGAGTTTCCACAGATTAAAAAGATACTTAGATGAAATGAAGCAAGAGAGAAAAAGTAAAAGTGCTGGAGGAAAGAATTAGAAGAATAAATATCTTAGAAGAAAAAGTGGCAAATCTTACCCAAGTAACAGGCTCACAATAATAGACCAAACACAAATCCTTGAGATAGCAATAAATATTAGAATCCAATCAAAATATTTTTTAATATTTAAAAAAAAAAACAACTTGGGAAACAAGCCAAGAGGGGAAAAAAATCACCTAAGAATCATCTAATTCAATCAGGGTTAAGTGGCTTGCCCATGGTCACATAGGTAGGAATTGCCTGAGCTCAGATTTGAATCTGGGTCCTCCTGACTCCAGGTTTGGCTCTCTATCCACTGAGCTATCGACTTTCCCCTAGGACATTATATTCTGAGAAACTGACCGTGAAAATGGACTAAATCTTTTAGAACCAGAGATCCATAAATTATATTCTAAAAGAAAACCCCAAAGGGAAAGTCCAAGAATGTTATAGCGCAAATCCAAAGCTTCCATGTCAAAGAAAAAGTACTTCAAGCATCCAAAACAAAAAATTTAAGCACCAAGGGTCCATTGTATCACACTAGACCTGAATAGCTTCTACCATGAGAGGAAATTTTTTTTTAATCTTGAAATAAAATATTTTAATAGGGAGTGCATTTGGGGCATGAGGCTTGGAAATTAAGATGTACTGTGTGAAGTCCTCTTGGTTGAATGGAATGGGGAGTAATGAGGCCAGAAAGATAGGCTAGGTTCTTGGACCCCAAGATTAGAAATTCTCCAAAAGTTTGTGTTTGGTTTGCTAGAGAAAAAATTTTTTAAAGCGTTCAAGAGTCACTGCTTAAGCTTTTGCTTAACTTTTCTGCTTGTCAAAATTTTCAGTGCTACTTAAGATTTAGCAGTCCCTGTCCCAATTGCTAACATGCATTGGGCAAATTGCTAACTTTTGAATATGAACCCAAAGAATATTGCCTGGGAGCCACTTGCTCCTTCAAACCTGGAAAGTTACCTCCCTCAGCAGGATTATGAGGGGCCTGACCCTGGCCCACAACAGAGAGGCCATTGAGAGTCTGGGTTCCCAATAACAGATTAGGAGATAGGGAGTAAGCATCTAGCCAACCAGGATAGTAAGCCACAGGATTACTGATACTCTTATTAGGGCAATAATGGGAAAGAATCTGAGTGCATAAAAAAACATTTAAATTAAAGTTCAAAAAAAGTTAACACAACTCAAGTGATGACTGATAAAAATTTTTAAATTTTTTTTTAAAAAAACATTAAGGAATTTTGGGGGAAATGATTTTAAAAAAAAACACCAACAAAAAAAATCATGCTTCAGACTTGCAATTATAGAAGAAACAAGACCAGAAATGGGAAAAGCTGTTAGAATTGTACAATAGTGTGTCTAACCTATTAAAAAACAAACCTTATCTTCTCTTTTAATAACAATTTTAAGATAGAAAAGCAGCAAGGGTTAAGTAATTCGGATTAAGTGACTCACCCAAGGTCACACTGCTAGCCAAATTTGAACCTGCATCCTCTGAACTCCAGGGCTAGCACTTTATCCCCTATGCTACCTAGCTGCCCAAAGTGTAAGTTCCAATTGTGTACTTTATAAGCAGATATTCTGAACATACACCCATCACCCTAATGTGCATATTTTTATAGATTATGTACACTAACACAACCAGGGCATAACAGGTTTCAAAGCTGGATGAGAGCATCTCCAATTCAGGAACACAGTTTACAATAATCTAGCAGTGAAAAATAGATGTTTATATAGTACTTTGTGACAAATGTACTTAATGATTTCATTAGTCTACCTAATTTTGATGTTTCCTGTGTCAACAATCTCCACTTAATCTTCCATTTGCCTCCCCTCTGCCATAATTGGTGAAGCTGAAGAATACATACAGGTCAGTAACTTTCAGAACCCTTGTACTGACTACACTGATGACCAAAGTTGTTATTTAAAATAGCCATTAAAAAGTAAGTATAAATCAAACATCAAGTAAAAAAAGGGGGGCTCTAACATATGTACAACAAAAATATTTACTGTAACAAATGTTTTCATTTTGCTTTTATTTGCTTGATAATGTCACATGTACTCCCGTGCCATAAGTTTTTGTTTCTTCAGTTTCTTTTGGGATATCTTTTTCTTTTGAGCAACCTCTTCTGGTTTAGGAACAATCTGCTCCTTTTCAGTAAGTATCATCTCAATATGGCAAGGGGAACTCATGTATGGGCTGATTCGCCCATGAGCCCTGTAAGTCCTTCTTCGCATTTTGGGAGCTTTGTTAACCTGGATATGCTCAATGACGAGAGAATCCACATCCAAACCCTTAAGTTCTGCATTACTCTCTGCATTTTTAAGCATATGCAGCAAGAATTCAGCACTCTTTTTGGGCCAACGACCTTGTGTCCAACCCCACTGCCTAGCTGCCACTGCCACTGCCCCACTGCCAACTCCACCATTGTACCAACAGAAAGGAACACACTGTTTCTTCAATGTGACGTCTTTCAAATCTTTGGTAGCTTTTTGGATATGCATGCCCTTGATAGCTTGGGCTTTTTCATGGGTGTTCTTGAAGTGGACCTGGAGATTTGAGCCCCTTGACTTGCATGATTTTGTAGGATTCTCTGGATCAAGAGAATAGCTCACCATCTTGAATGATTACCTAGGGTGGCTCAAGGGAAGAGTGAGAGGAAATCTTGAAATACAATTTTCTGAAAGCCAAAAGAATAGATTAACCATCAAGAATACTTTCTCTACAAAGCTGAGTATATTCCTACAAGTGGTTACTTGTCAAGGAATAGAGGTGTTCGAAGAATTTCTGATTAAAAATTTAGAAATGAGTAAGAATTTCAAAACACAACTGCAAGTCAAGAAAAACCTTCCTCAGCTTCTTAATTTTATTATTGAAATGTGTATCATTTAATATTATTAAAAATTAAGTTATTAAAAGGTCCAAGCATAGTCTTCAACCCACCACCACCAATTTATCTTTCAATTTTATAGCACTTGAAGTTTATTCTTTTTTTCTTGATCTAATTGTAAGAGCATGAGTCTGTTATACTCCAAAAACAAGGCTATAAAACTTGTTTGAGTGTCCATGATTTCCCTATTTTTCCAAATTAGTAAAAATGATTTGACTAATCTAGGAAAACACAGAGTTTTGAATTCATTCTTGGACATTTGGACTTTACACTTGGCTCCTATTCAGTTTCTGCTTCTAGTGTCTTCCCTTCCTAATCTATCCTCTGTATTTGTGCTATATTGGCATTCCTAAGACACAGAACTTTCTATGTCTCTAATTTAAATTAAAAAAAAATTTAAGTGTTTCCTGTTCCCTCACAAGGCTAAAATACAAATTCCTCTGCATGGCATTTAAAACCTTCTACAATCGGGCTCCCATCTCGCTGTCCAGATTTGTTTCTTATTTTTCCCCTGGGTATGCTATCACATCCAATTAAATTGACTTGCTATATGATCTCTATCCCCTTACACAAGTAGACATTCATATTTGGAATGCTCTCCTTCTTTATCTCCATCTCATGTAACCTTCAGCTTCTTTCAAAGGACAACCTTGGTGCCACCTCTTAAGCATAATTTTTCCTGATCTATTATTAACACTTTTTCCTTCTCAAAATTATTTTCTATTGCTTTGTACATAATAAGCATTAGACAGAGTCAAGAAGTGAGTTCAAATCTTGACTAAGACAAATAATAGCTGTGTAAGCCTTGGCAAGTCATTTAATGTTTCTAGCCCTCAATCCCCTCATCTATAAAATTGGGGTAAAATAGAATCTCACAGGGTTATTGTAAAGAGCAAATGTGTAGACCTTTTGCAATCCGTAATGTTCATTAGTTTTATGTTTCATATTAACTAGTTGTGTCTATATTGATTTTCCCTGCCTAGAAAAATGTAAGCTCCTTACAGGCAAAGAGTTAGAATAGGGCCTTGCACATATCAAATAATAAATGTTTGCTGAATCAAACTGAATTGAATTTTTCTGTCTTTTCCTAATTCTCCAAATCACTAATTGACACAACAGTGTGTGATTAGCGTTGTGTCGGTTTGCTTACTCTAGCTATCTATATGCTGTGTTAGGATGATTTGTGTGTTTATATTTCTTATATATGTAAAATATATACATATACACATGCATATATTTTTCCAACTTAATCAACACAGATGTTCTTTTCAGAAGAGGGCACTAGATGGCATAGTTTCACCAGTTTTCTCAACTTAAATGCAGGCCATCATAAAAACATAATGCTGATAGAGATTTGTATTTTTATTTGACACTCCAAAATTGCTAATGTCAAAAATGATCATATGTGCAAGTTGGAGAAAGTCACACTTTATGATAATAGGGTCAAGAGTTCCTTAAAATATTTTATGTCTTCATATACAATGATAGCATCTGCCATAACAGAGAATTTAAGTAAAACAGAAAAAAAACCATTGTGCATTCTAGAGGAAACTTCAAGGTTTACAGAAAGAGTGGGCTAATTTTTTATTAAGCATCATTTTAAAAAGGTACTAATACAATCAGCTCAAAAATATAACATAATAACAAAGGCCAAATTTTATAAATCAAAAATTGATCATACTATTCATTTGGCTTTGATTTTCTCAAAGAGTCATCAGCAGAGTAAACTCTTCACCATCAATACTCTTTCTATTTTTCTTTCAGCATTAAATGAATACCAGAACAATTTTTAACACTTGTGCCCTCTAATAACTGACATGACATAGTTGTCTTATAAGGATAATCTCTTGAAACCCTTATTAGATCAAGAGGATGAATGGGGAAAAAACCCAAAACATCATGGTATAATAGATAGGAGGGCAGCTAGATGGCCGGGTAGATATATTGCTGGGTTAGTGCTCAGGAAGACCTGAATTCAAATCTGGTCTCAGACATTTACAGGCTGTGTGACCCTGGTCAAGTTTGCCTCAGTTACCCCATGTGTAATGTGAGCTGGAGAAGGAAATGGCAGACACTCCAGTATCTCTGTCAAGAAAACTCTAAATGGGATCACAAAGAGTTAGACACAACTAGAGCAACTGAACAACATAGTAGACAGGGCATTGGTAGGAATTAGTAGGATCTGGCTTGTAATTCTTTCTGTCTAAGACCTCACTAGCTGCATCATCCTAGACTAATGATTTAACTTTTCTGAACCTCAGTTTCCTCATCTTTAAAGTGAAGGCTAGGGACAAAAGGGTATCTGAAGTCTCTTCCAGCTCTAGCTCTATGATTCTATGAACTTTAGGTAATTTTTCTCATTTCTCTTAGGTCACAGATCTCTATCAACATATGTTTGAGCATCAATCTCCTCTCCTTCCATCCCATCCCAGGTGAGCACAGAAGCCAGTTCCCCATTCCTAAGCCCTCAGTTTATAATGTTACAGAAAAGCATTTTATTAAAAGATAGAAGAAAACAAAGCAGAGTCTTTTGAAAGAGTGGCCATTAATTCTGAAGAAATATGTGAATTCCTGGAGTTGTTTACAGTCCCAAATATGAAGGCTCCTCTGGCCAAGACTCCCACATAAATTCTGTATTCACCTGCTGAGCTTTGCTGATCCAAGTGTGGTGGACTGCAGTGACTTTTAAATTTTTTTAATTTAATTTTTTTCGATGAGCAAAAATCTATTTTCTCTCACAAGCTAACAAGGTAGAGACAGAATCCTCAGCCCACCAGGGACTTAATTGAACTAAGAAGAAGCAACTATAGGGAAGCAATGGGTGGCCAGAGAAGGGGAAGGGTTGAGCTCTGGAAGAGAAGGGCAAGATTTCAGTCAGCCATAGGGTCCTAGCAGGTGCCTTGGAACAAAGAACAGTCGAAGACTTTTAGTTATAATTGTCTCTTTAAGAACTAAAGTCTACTCTTCCTCCAACTTCTCCTCCCTGTGGCTTTCTTTTTATACCCTTTTCTAATTTTTTCCTTCTCTCAGTTATTTCCTTCTCTTGACTTTGCTTCAAGTAAAATCCCCATAATCATGAAGGATTACAGTGCATTTCTGTATACTTCAGTCTATCCAAGAAAAGGGGAATGGAAGAGCCAAGGCATTAGCTGGAAATATACAAACTTTAGATTATGACAGAGAGCTAAAACCATTGTCCAAGTTAGGAAATCTCCTAAAAGTGGATGGAAGGGGGGACTCTAAGCTATTATGATTTATTAATAACTTTTTTCTGATATCAAATTCATAAGAGAGAGAAACCACAGGAATCTAATGACGATTATATTTACTCTAAGCAAACAGTGAACTACATCTAGCATGGCTGATGACATCGTCAGCCCTGGGAGGAGAGGGGAAGCAGAGAAGAGAAGGAATTGATGAAGGAGATTGCTTGAACCAGCCCCATGGGAGGAGACAGGTATAGGTGGGTGGTGGGAGAACAGGATGGGTGAAGAAGTGCTTGGGAAGAAATGAAGAAGCAATACATTTAGAAATTAAGGTGAAATAAAAAACAAAAAATAGAATTAATTTTTAATGTAAATTTATTATGATGTTAAGTGGATCTCTTAATGAATTTTCCCTTACAATGTCCAGAAAGGTGATCAGGTATAGCTAAAGTAACAGCTGGGACCTACCTTATTATGAATTCTGGGTTTATAAGCTGCTCCTTGGAGCATAGTTATGCTCACTCTGAGGAAAGAATAACCAGGTCTCTCTGTTAGCAGTTGCACAGTCTGCCAGAAGCAGCAGGAACATTTTCTTATTCAGCCAAATATAAATCAGGAAGAGAGAAAATGGAGAGGGGGTGAAAAGCGAGTAAGAGTCTCATATGTTCCTATGCCCAGAAGGCTGTATTCTAGTGACTTCCTAAGCTCAATGGGAATAATTAAGTTAAATATTCCAGTTCCATTTCTAACTAGACAATATGGATATTTTATTCCTGATGTTAATAATGATTTAAGTACAATGGTGCAGCACAATGTATGTAGCCACATATTTCATAAAATATTAAACAAAAACAGATCAAGCATTTTGTACTAGCATTGAGGAGAAATAATATTTCATTAAATGGTGTTAAAAGTCCTTGTTTCCTAAAGGGAAAAAATAAGATACACAGCATCTAATAATCATCCATATGTGAATCACTAAACAAATGCCCCAATTCAAAAAGTTGCCAGCCAAGATCAGCATTACTTTTTTGTGTTCTTTAAAAGTAGCATGTCCCCAAGGAGATGCCAAAATGGCGGAGAAAGTACACAGACCCACCTGTTCTCTACCAACTTACTTTCAAAAAGCTATGACATAATACCTCAAAACAAATTCTGGACCAATATTACCCACAAAAAGACAGAGAAATAAATTTTCAGCCCCAAACAACTTAGAAGGCCAGCACAAAAGATTTATTGCAGCAAAGTGGAAATAAAGTACAAAGCAGCACACTAAGGCAGGCCCCACCACTGCCACAGGCCTTGGGGGCAGTTAAATCCTCAGCAAAGGTTTCTAGAGCTCAGCCACAGATGAATCCACTAATCACCTCCTGAAAGACATCCCAAAAGGATAACTCCTAAGCATATTATAGCCAAATTCCAGAACTACAAAGTCAAGGAGAAAATATTGCAAACAGCCAAAAAGAAACAATTCAAATATCATGGATTCACAGTCAGGATAACACAAGACTTAGCAGCTTCTACATTTGAGGATCAAAGGACCTGGAATAGGATATTCCAGAGGGCAAAGGAGCTAGGACTTCATCCAAGAATCATCTATCCAGCAAAATTAAGCATAATATTTCGGGGTGGGGTGGGGAATGGGTATTCAGTGAAATAGAGGACTTTCAAACATTTCTGATGAAAAGACCAGAGCTGAAGGGAAAAATCTATCAAATACAAAACTCAAGAGAATCATAAAAAGACACAGGAAATAGAAGCCAAGAGACATTGAATATGGTTAAATTATTCACATATCTCCATGGGAAGATAATTCTTAAACCTTCTAAAAACTTTATCATTATTAGGGCAGTTAGAAGGAGTATATATAGAGAGGGCAGGGGGCTGAGTTAAATGTGATGGGATAATATCTTTAAAAAAATAAAATTAAAGAATGAAAAAGAAGAATGCACTGGGAATAGGGGGAAGGGAAAAATAGAATGGGGTAACTTATCTCACATAAAAGAGTCATGAAAGGACTTTGACAGTAATGGGGAAGATGGGGGAGGTGCGAAGGGGAGACAATGAACTTTACTCTCATCAGAATTGGCTCAATGAAGAAAGAACATACACAGTCAGTTGGGTATAGAGATCTATCTTATCCTACTGGAAAGTAGGAAGGAAAGAAGATAAGAGAAAGGGGGTGGGGCTGATAGAAAAGGGGGCAAATTGGGGAATGTGATGGTGAGAAACTAAACAGGTAGAAAGGGGATGTAAAGTAATATATAGTAATCATAAATGTATAATTTGTTTTAAAAGTCTGTCTAATAAAGGGTTCATTTCTCAATTTAAAAAAAAGGAGTATGCCATGAAATTTGTGAAAAGAGATATTTTTATATGTGTAACAGGGGTACTTGGCCTCTGGATAATTGATTTATTCTCTATACTACCCTCCAAGCTAATTAATTGATATAGTTATAGAAAGTAATGGGGCATTTAAAGGGATGTTATACAAGTCCTTTGTCCCTTTATGAAGTATGAAAAGGTTTTCTTTGAAAGAGTAGAACAAGGCAAAGATTGACTTTTCAGAGATGGCCCTAAAAAGACAAAAATTGTTTAAAGAATCCATATAGGAAATTTTTTAAAGTCATGTATAGAAGACAAAGCCAATAACTAAGTAGCTCAGTAGATAGAGCTCTGGACCTGGAGTCAAGGAGAACTGAGTTCAAATTTGACCTCAGACACTAGAAAAGACACTTACTTGTTTTCCTTATTCCCCTGGAGAAGGGAATGACAAACCACTTCAGTATCATTGGATAGTATTGATGTGCTATGGTCCATGGGTCACAAAGTGTCCAACAGAACTGAACAATAGAAAATGGAAGAAAGAAAGCAAAACAGAATGAAAACAAAAGCATGTAAGAATATTGTCAGGCATGAAATTGTTGGGGAAGTGTTATTTTTGCTGAGAAATCTGTAGGATTTGTATTCTGTATGCATTTTTTTCTACTTAAAATATGCATTAAACTGAATTTCCCCATTAAAAGGAATCATTGTAAAATTTTAAAAAATAGAATATTGTCAGGGTGCTTGAGTACAGAACAAGCTAAGGCTAGAGAAGAAAGAAAGGGACAACAAAAAGGTTTTTTGTTTGGGGGAATTGCTTATGTTCTGTTGGAAAAAAGAGGGGGCACAAAGAAGGAATAGGAACTTGCCTCAGTTTGCATAGGATTATGTTAACTGATGATGGAAAGAAGCTAGAGTTACTCAATTCTATTCTCTCTGCCCTTATAAAATGATCTTTATACTACAAAGAACAGAAGGAAAACATATGGCTAAAAGGCAATTTAATTCAACAAACACTTATTAAGACATGGCTAAGTACAAGGGATAAAAAGACAAGAATAAATCAGTCCATGTCTCTGAGGAGCTTACATTCTACTGATGGGAATCACGTACTTATATATGTCAATATGAAGTATGTATAAGGTAATATGAAAGCATGTTGCATGGGAGGGAGCAAGCGGAAGAATTTGGTGGGTATGAGAGAGGGAAAGGGCTCCCCTGAAAACATAATGTAATTTCAAGAGAGGGGGTGTTAATTATTTGAGAGTGGGAAAACTCAAGTGTGATGGGGCTTGAATCCCAGAAGATACTGATTCAAAACACTTCAGAGGAGATACCAACTGGAGATACTAACTGGTGGTTTCTGACCTAGACTCCCCATCTTCTCATCCATCTCCTTGGTAAAGGGGCAAAGGGACAGAAGACCAAAAGTCCAGTAAGTGAAAAGGAAGGAAGGAAGAAGTAGATACCACTCTGAGCAGAAGATTTATGTGCTGGAGCTTTTGTGAACTAATATGTACCCCAGGCAACAAGAAAACAGAATGTAACAGGCCTTTCTCTTTTCATTTGTCCTTGGAAGCTGCCATTTTGCAAATGAAAATTTTAAGTCACCACAATCCCCCATCAAAGGAATGGGGAGTGAGATGCTTAAGAAAGGAAAGCCATTCCATTTAACTGGTATGAACTGCTAGAGAAGCTCTGCCCACAAGAAGGGAGGAGCAAATCAAGTTATCTGGGCATGCTCAAACAGGTCCTCTGGTTTAGGAAATGACTCAATATGCCCAGCTCCCCAGTACCATCTGCTACTTACGTAAGAAAATGGCAAGAGAGAACCTAGCTGCCCTTGATGAGTTCAAGTTACCTGTTCAAAAAGAATTTCATCTTTAAGTATTGAAAGAATATACATATTTGATTGTTAATCCACTGTCACTCTTTGAAAACTCATGAGAAATAGAATAGAAGCTTCAGGATTGGAGAAGGACAAATATCCCAAATTTAAAAAAAGGAAGACAATAGAGTTTGCACATAATCCAGTGAGCGTAATAATTATTTCTGGCACAATTCTAAAACATATGTGTGCTCAGTTTATAAAGAAGTATGCAACCTCCTCATGTGCAGCACTGTTAAATGGTCTGGAGGGCTAACCAACTCTCTTGTGAGTCACCCAACCACAGCCTATCACTTGACTCATTGCTATATAATTAATTTCATACTCCAAAGCTCTATAGCAATGTGGGAGTATGTTGTGATCATTTGTTTCTCATTAATGGACTTGTAATCTCTAGCTCATTAAATAATTAGCTTAAGTTTACACTCCAATTCTTTAATTATTTGATGAAGTAGAGAATCTTACTTTACATATATTATTTGCTCCATTATCTATATTTAAGTAAATAAAATTATGGTGTGTATGTGTATGTGTACTAATGAAATTGTAAGTAAACATGAAGACATATATAACTATAATATTTTGGCAACAATCCATGTCACCACCTCAATCACTTCAGAGCTTCTATATATTGCTAATTAACTCTTCCTCGCTTGTCTGGAAAATCAGTCTTAAAATATCCAACTCATTTTAGACATTAAGCAAAGTCACTTAAACATTTTATTCATATTTCTCCTCAGAACTAATTCTTTCTCTTTGTCTTCTCTTTAGTATTCACAGGAAGCAATCTTTTAGCTTCTCTCAAACTCTTTATAGAATTGTCTTCATAAACTTCTCTTTCAAATGCCATATTTAAAATAGTTCCAAGAAGGCAATAATTTCTCCTTATCTCCTTCCTGTCTTCTCTGAAGCTTCTGCAAAGCTCCTCATGTATCACTAAGAAGACACATCTTAAGTCATTCATTTTAAGCCTTTCACAAGTCCTTCCTCCCAAACTTCTTTTCTCCAGAGGTGTCTTAGAGTTTCACTCATGATTACAATTCATACATCCTCTTGATTCTTTATAGGGAGAACCACTTCACATTAAACCATTTCTCATTTTATTCTCGATAGATCCTCAGAGAGCACAGATGACATAGACACTTCCTCTCTTATCTCCTGGGAAGAAGGGTTTCACATTAAGACATTTTTTTCCTAATGGACTTAATTCACATAAGACATTTCTCAAAAACCATTTAAAATTTCCAGTACCAAACTTTTTTCTCTCCCCATATTCTATCTTAGTTCTCAAAGTTATGGCAACAACATCTGATCTCTTATTTAGCTCTTAAAGACTCAGTAATAGATTCCATATAATCTCTGTAAGATAATCATCCAAAACAAGGATAGCATATTATTAAGTGGATGATTAAAGAACACCTAGAAATGGATGTGATAATCACAAAGAACCAGCATGTCTTCATCGAGAACAGATCATGCCATAATAAGACCATTTTTGAAAACAGGGTTGCTAAATTTGTAGAACAAGAGAATACTGTTTCTCATACTATTCTTGTGCAAAATTATTCTTCTCTGCTCTGCATCTGCTATTCTGACTAGTTTCAATTCCATAGAACAAGCTGCCCCCAGCACTGGATACCCTCTCAGTGTTCTGTTCCATTCCTCTTCAGCTTTCTTGTCTCCTTCTGCATATTAATATCCCACTACCCACCCACTGCCCCAATTAAATATAAGTGCCTTAAGGGCAAGAACTGTCTTTATTTTTATTAACTGTATTCCCAGCTTAGCACAGTACCTGGCATTTAATAAATGTAATTGGATGCCAATGATTATTGGATTTCAAAAGCAGTGAAAAATAGATTAGTGTGGCCTAGACAGTTAAATAGGCTCAGAACTGGTAGAATGGCTACTTCTAAGGATTGATAACAATTTGGAAGGAGGTCTTCAGTGAAGGGCTCCAGGAATCTATGCTTGGTTTTGGTGTTATTTGACAGTTTTATCAAAGATTTGGATAAAAGCATCAACTAATCATGTAAATGAAACACCTATTTCAAAGGCCTCTCCTATAGAAACCATAGGGACTTTTGCCAAAGATTTAAAAGCTAAATGGACTTTTGTGAAGATATCCATTGTAATTGTCAGTTTAGAGAGACAATTCTGAGTGATCCTAGGAGAAAAATTGAAGAGACTTTTTCCATTATGTCTAGAGAAAATCTAGAGGAGATAGAAAGAAAATAGGAGCTTTTGGGGGACGTTTGTTATTTTTTTTTCATAGATTTTTATATTATTATGCTAAACATACTTCCATATTGGTGACTGTTGTAAGAACAAACTCATGCAAAAACAAGACCCCAAAATAAAACTGTAAATACACTGATATAAAACTCCATCATAAATCTTTCAGGATTGTCCCAGATCATTGTATTGCTGAGAGTAGCCAAGTTTTCACAGATGATCACCATATAATATTGCTGTTACTGTGTACAATGTTCTCCCAGTTCTGCTTACTTTGCTCTATTATCAGTTCCTGCAGATCTTTCCAGCTTTTCCTGAAATCATCTTGCTTACCATTTTTTGTAGCATAATAGTACTCTTTTACCAACATGTACCACAATTTGTTCAGCCATTCCCCAATTGATGTCTATCCCCTCAATTTCCAATTCTTTGCCACCACAAAAAGAGCAGCTATAAATATTTTATACAAGTCGGTCCTTTCCCCTTTTTCATGATCTCTTTGGGGGTAAAGACCTAGTAGTAGTATTGCTGGGTCAAATATACACAATTTTATAGCCCTTTTTGCATAGTCCCAAATTGTCCTCCAGAATGGTTGTAGCAGTTCACAACTCCACCAACAATGCATAGGGTTCCAGTTTTTTCACATCCTCTCCAGCATTTATCACTTTTTTCTACTGTCAGATTGGCTAATCTAATAGGTGTGAGGTGGTACCTCAGTATTGTTCTCTAATCAAGAATGATTTAGAACATTTTTCATATGATTATCAATAGAAGCTTTCTTTCTCAATGAAACTATTGCCACATTTATCTTATAAAGAGGATGAAGAACATTCTCATGAAGAGACTTTTTATTTAGCATTCTAAATGAACTTAATAGTGTGGGACTGTGTTCATAGACTTGAAGGGAATTTATTTGCAGTTACAAGAAGGGCTACAGACAAAAAGATTCAGAAATGGAAGCAGAATTTCAAAGCTACAAAAGAAAATGGAATCTGGATAGCATCTGTGGGAAAAACCAATTCTTCCTAGAGCATTCTACTCTTATATCTGTCAAGCTATACATACCAACAGTCATTTTGGGACATAGGTTATCATAGATATTGTCAAAAGAGCATGGGTAGCTCCTGGTATAACTGCAATCCTGCAGATTGACTATATAAATATGTCCAAATGTGATATTGAAATCATTTTAAAAGACTGATATATATTAATTTAAAGTCACCAAGGAATTCAGCTATGTAATTCCTAAATGAAACACTCAAGTCAGCTGCCAACTTTTTTATGGTGTTTTAATTACAAACAGGAGGAAGAAAGTATTAGAGGGAGACAGAGAGAGAGAGAGAGAGAGAGAGAGAGAGAGAGAGAGAGAGAGAGAGAGAGAGAGAGAAGGAAAGGGGAGAGAAGGAAAGAGGGTTTTAAAAACCCACTCTACTCAGGCTAAGCCAAAATGGGCTTAAGGCCCTGAATAGCCAGGGCAAGGAAAGAGATCAGTCCTTATCACTCACATGACCAAACTGGAGAAAAACAGTCCATGGGCTCCTCCAATTCCAAGCACCAGCCTCCAACTGCCTCTAGCCCTCCTCACAGGAAGTCATGAGAACTCCAGAGGCTGTCCTCTACCTCACTTCCTGCGTCTCACACGTGCCAACGGTGGCTCTAGCTTGAACTAGGACCACCCAGAGTTCTGTCCTTTTTGCACATGTCTGTTGAAGGCCATATTCTCAAATAATTAAATCTTGAGTTTTGCTGCAGCCCTTCCTAATCTTGTTACCCTGAGTAGGGTGGAGATTGTAGTTTCCAAGACCTGATTCTGTTATTCCAATTATCTCTATTGTTATTGATTAGGAAATAACAAAATTCGATCTTCTAAAGAATGGTCTGAATAGGGTGGAGTAGTTTTGAAATTCACACAAAGCAGGGAATTTTAAGTTTTGTTTAGTGATTGTGGACCAGTTAACAGTGGCTCAAAGTTTTTCCATCTAGAAAGAAGCTTTGTAGCTAAGATCATATTAAGAGAGATAATATGTAGATTTAGAATTCCAGGTAGAATTGATTCAGACAGAGGAATGCATTTTACAGACTCGATTTTAAAACAGATCTGTGAGAATCTAGGGATCACGCTAAAGTTCCACGTTCCATACCATCCACAAAGCTCTAGACAGGTTGAAAGGATGAACAGAGAAGTTAAATCAATGATGAGTGCACAGAAACCCATTTGAAATGGCCAGAAATGTTGCCTCTGGTTCTATTCTATCTATGGAGTAGACCAAAAGGGAACTTGTATATCTATCTCATCCTATGAAATGTCCTATCCACCAATACAGGCAAAAACTTTCAAAACAGCTTATGTATCTATGCTTGGGGTAGATCTGAAACTTTCTGAATATCTAAAAGAACTACAACACAGGATCAAAGAATTACATGAAATGGGTGCATTAGTTCAGGGGGGACCATTAGATTTTGTACTCCATAACATATAACCAGGGGATTTAGTGTACATCAAAAACTTTAACAGGACTATTGCAACACAACCAGCATGGACAGGGTCTTTCCACACTGTAGAAATACAGTTAGGGATAAGACTGGTTTTCTAGGGTTAGTTAAAAGAAGGGAATTTTGAGATAAGCCCTGGGAAAGGATTCTGGGTAGGAAAGGAATTGTGGGAGTTTGAACTGAAAATAACTGACCTTCATTTCCTTCTTGGATTTCATCTGAGCTGGAAGAAGGTCTTGTCTCTCTGCCTACATTTCCATCAAGCTGAAGGAGGAGTTTTGTTCTAAGAGATTCTCCCTGGATAGCTAGGATTTTGTGGAGAAATCTTTGACATCTAGGTAGAGGATTATTTTGGAGAAAACCAATTTTCCCTGAGTCCAAAGATCATCTGCCAGTGGTCCAGCTGCCAGAATTCCTCTTGGCTATTGTAATCTAAAACTTTCCATTTACAACTTTGGCTTACTTAGTATAGCAGCCAAATCCATCGGTTTCCCCCTTTCTTTATTAATTACTTGTGGGAAGATTAGAATAAGTCAGATCATTTGGGAAAGGTGTAGGCAGGACAGGGAGTTGTAGGCAGGGCTCAGAGAAGAAACAGAAGACTCCCCTTAAGCAGGGGACTTAGGAGTTAGGTGGAGATAGTTTGAAGAGTGTCAGGGACATACCTACCAGTTTCCCTTATTCCTTTTATTAAAATAAACTTTGTTTCCATAAGCCAAGGGCTTGGTGCTTAACTGGCCCTGAGGAGTTCCTAGGTAGGTTTTAACATCTAACATCCTTCTAGGACAGTTCCTCATTACAATACACTTATGACAGCACCTTCCGCTATCAGGGTGCAAGAGAAAGAGTTGTGGGGTACATTGCTCCCATGTTAAAAAGATGACAGGGGAAGATTTGACATCAGAACAACATGGCTGCAGTCAACATGTCTGCAGGTAAAGAGTTATTCTAGAAAAAATGAGTAGACAGAGATCAATATCAAGATCAAGTCAACAGAAGACCACACAGGACAACACATAGAAGACAATGATGGAGATGACATTAGCATGGTGGTAAAGACATCAACAAAGATAAGAGGAAAACAGACTGGTTATGGGCATGAATTGTAAGACTATTTGTGCCATTTTAACATTACACACTGTCTCTGCATAGGTGCAAACAACACTACACATTGACAGCACCATGGGAGCACAAAGACAGAAGACAGAAGAAAAAGGGGTTGATTTGAATATTTGGTAAGTATTCGATTCAAACAGCATGAACATATAGGACATATTTCTCCCACAATTTGCAACATCATAACTTGATGATGAGTATTCATGGCAATAAATGAATTACTTATCATTAATCACGTTGATCACCTTGGAATGGGACTATGGCAATGACTGTGCACATCAGAGGAAGATTCCATATATTCCTATGTGATAACATTAGGGAAACTTACATAACTTTCATAAAGAAAATCTTTAAGGTTTTCTATAACTCACTTAAGGGGGGATGTTTGTCTAATAGATGAGTTTAAAATGATATGTAAATAGTTTGTACAAAAATGTAAATAATGGGAAAAGTTTGTACATAATATATAAAATGTATACATAACATGTATATAGCACGTACATAGTATGTAGATAATGTGTAGATTTGTACAGATTTGTATATATCTATATGTGTGTACAGAACATGTAGGTAATATGTACATTTGTACACATGTGTATATATCTGTATATGAGTACATAGTTAGGTTCCTACAAGATTTTGGTTTTCTTAGCATAGAAAGTTAATTTTGAGTTTTAGTGTAGACACGTTTTGGTTTTCTGTATTAGTATAGGTATTTTAGCATAGTAAAAAAGTTTGGTTTGAATTGTTTCCAAAGGATTTATAAGATGCAGTTTGCATGTTATTGTTCTAGATAGATTTTGTTTTCTGTAACAGCATAGGATGCAACTTTGTTTTTATGTAATTGTATTTTTGCAAAAGTTTGCAATTGGCACTTTGGATTTCTTTAATTGCATTGTTTGAACTTGCATGTTTGCAAGTATGTTTTCTTTGGTTTCTTTCTTCTGTTTCTTGAAGTTCCCTTTTACCTAAATTATCCCTACCATAGGTTAGTTATTCTGGTATAGAATAGGAATAGGATGAGGTAAGCTTAATGTTAAAATGTTTGTTTGTTTGGGGGCGGGGGGATATAATAATAAGGTTTGGTATAGATTTAGAATTATATGATTACTTGCGATCAAATGGGAGAGATTACATCTCTGCATCTGATTGAAGTGGAGTATTATTAGGAATATATTGATTCCAATGAGTTGAGTGGCAGAAGAGAACTTTGCTAAGCTGCATCAAGACCAGTTTTGGAGTTTGGAGCCCAAGCCTCTGTTAGAATTCTGTTGGAATTCCCAGGTGGGGGTTGAAAAATGTAACTGCCATAGAGAGATCTGAGATTTTGAGCAGTTTCTGGATCTTGGATCTGAACTTTGGTCCAAGAAGGAGCATCTTGTTGAGCTCCCTGGCTTTTCCCTATGGCAACATTTTGGGAACAACTGAGTAGCAGTTGGTCTGATTGATGGAGGCTCTCTGGGATCTTAGCTGGTCCCAGAAGCAGCATTCTCTCTGAGCTCCTTGGTTTTTCCCTGTGACACTTTGGGAATACCAGGACTTAGAGTTCATTGATCATTTGGCTGTGATTGGAGTGAAGTTATTGAAGAGAAGAAACCAGAAGAAATTGTTTTTCTCTGGGTTCTGAGGGAAACCCAGAGCCAAGGCTGAGCTTCTGCTAGGCCTCAACCAACTTACTCTGGATGGTCATTTGATATTTTAGAGATAGAGACTAAGATAAATACATCATTTATAAGTTATTAGAAATAGGTTATTTAGATAGGAAATTTTGTGTTTTATTTAGTGGGAAGGAGAAAAGAGTAACCTGGTTTCCAGGAGAAGGAACACCATGAGGACTAGTTGGTAGTGGTTAAAAGCTTAATATTTCCTTAGTTTTAGGGTTTCCTATTTATTTATCACCTTATTAAATACTTTTTAACTTTCATTAAATTAAGATTACTTTATACACCTGTCTCCTATAGGCCCAATACTGTTACCTTGGCCCTTTTATCTAGAGTATCTGAGAAACAACAACAATCAGATACTGAGTCTAGATACTATCTTTAACAATTTTTAACACAAGCTAAAATACTGTAAATAATTAGGTCTTGTTAATAAACTATATATTTAATAACTTTAATGGTTATTTAATCATAAGAGATTAAGGGATTGAATAAAGAGATATAATGAAATACTATTAGCAAAGGGATGTTTCTCCAGTTTATTTAGTAAATCATTTTTAATGAAATGTAGTGAAGGCTATGAGCTTAATTGATTAAGAGAGATGGGGAAATGTAATTAATTAATAACATGCTCCTGGACCACACAAGATTTGGGGATGTTAATGAGTCAAGCAGCAGACTGAGGGATGAATTCAGTAGGGTCTGTTAGTTTGTTTCCCTGTTCCATGAAGAAAAAGAACAACAGAAGAGTTCAGAAATCTGATCAGTTCATGGATCTGACTAGCCTTCTCTCTGTTCACATACAACATCCCATCTTCTGTTTGCACTGATTATCCTCCATGTCAGGAGGAAATGCAATCCCTCTTCAACTCTCCTTCATAGAATTCCTTTTTTCTTTCACGATACAGCTCAAGCACTACCTCCTACATGAAGCCTTTCCTGATAACCCTCCCACCAACTGCTACATCTTTCTTCCCAGACTGCTTGTTATTTAGCTACTTTGTTCTTTTCAGATGTATTTTCATATGTTTACGTTTGGAATTGTTGTCTCCTCCATTAGAATTTAATCTTTGAAGACAGGGACAATTTTTGCACTTTTAAAACTATTCCCTAACACAGTACCTGCCTCATAGTAGGAAATTAATAATGGCTTATTGATTAATTGATCCCAGAGGATTGATGGTTAAAGCATACTTTGTCTCTCCTAAGTGGTGAATTATGCATTAGGTGTAGAAAGAGGCATGAACAGTAAGTTGATGGTTTTATTTGCGTCTTTTGCTACAAAGAAGACATAGGGGAGAGTATGCATCATAGAGAAATGAGCTTGATATCAAAAGAATGTCAATGAATCACTTAAAATAAAGTCATAGATGACATGATTTATAAAGTTGGAAATGGTGCCAAGATGCAAGGGCTAGCACAGTGGATGACCAAGTGGGGATTTACAAAAATCATGAAAAGTAAGAACATTGGATCATTTAGTAAAATGAAGCGATAGTTAACATGAATAAATTTAAAATCTTACACTTATGTTTAAAAAAATCCACTTTACAATATAAGATAGAGTGAAATGGTTATATAACAGTTCATCTGAAAAACACTTAGAGGTTCTAATGGACATGCATGCATACTAAATTTGATTTTACAGGATGATATGGTAGCCAAGAAAGTGAATGTAATTTTCAGCTGCTTTTAGTGTCCAAGAATAAGAGGATTCAACTGTCTTCTGTCCTAGCCAGAGCACATCTGAAGTATTATATACTCTATGGAGCATCCCATTTTAGCAAGAACACTGATCAGCTTGAGAGTGTTTAGAGGCCAATCAGAAAAGTAAAGGCTTTGAATTCATGCCTTATGAGGACTGGTTGAAGAAGCTTGGTTAGCCTAGAGGGGATAAGTTTCTTAATCACTATTGTCATCAGGTATTTGAAAAGCTGTATCATGAAAGAGAGTTGTTCAATTTGGCCTCAGAGAATAGAAGTTAGAACAACATTATTAAGAGGGAAGAGAAGCAGTCCATAAAGGCCAGGGACAAAGTAATGAGTCTTCATATCCTGGGGATTAGCCATGAGTGTGAGTAGCTTTGATCTGCTTATAGAAGTATAAGAGAGTTTTAATGCATGTGCAGAACACTTCTCATGCTACGTCTCTGTAGCTGGCTTCTAGGATAATTGCAGTGATGGAAAATGGAAGTGCCAAGGTGAGACTGTGGGGAAAGTGTAGACATTCTTTGCCTGGTTAGAGACTGATAACTACAGGTTAGGAGAAGGCTTTTTCAATTGGCTGTATAGTTAGAAACTGGTGGCATTTTCACAAATACCTGATTGTCTGAGCCTAGTCTCTTTAGGTCATTCCCCAACTGATAAATGGGCAAGGGACATGAATAGGCAATTCTCGAATAAAGAAATCAAAATTATTAGTAAGCACATAAAAAAGTGTTCTAAATCTCTTATAATCAGAGAAATGCAAATCAAAACAACTCTGAGGTACTTCCTCATACCTAGCAGATTGGTTAACATGACAGCAATGGAAAGTAATGAATGTTGGAGAGGATATGGCAAAGTTGCATTGCCGGTGGAGTTGTGAATTGATCCACCCATTCTGGAGGGCAATTTGGAACTATGCCCAAAGGGCGCTAAAAGACTGTCTGCCCTTTGATCCAGCCATAGCACTGCTGGGTCTATATCCCAAAGAGATAATAAGGAAAAAGACCTATACAAAAATACTCATAGCTGTGCTATTTATGGTGGCAAAAAAATTGGAAAATGAAGGGATGTCCTTCAATTGAGGAATGGCTGAACACCTTGTGGTATCTGTTGGTGATGGAATACAAATGTGCCAAAAGGAATGATGAACTGGAGGAATTCCATGTGAACTGGAATGACCTCCAACTTTGGGAGTAGAAACACAGAAGAAAAACAACTGATTGATCACATGGGTCAGTGGAGATATTATTGGGGATATAGACTCTAAATGATCACCCTAGTGCAAACATTAATAATATGGAACTAGGTTTTGATCAAGGACACATGTAAAACCCAGTGGAATTGTTCATTGGCTATGGGAGGGGCTGGAGAGAGGAGGAAAAGAACACAATTCTTATAACTCTGCCCCCTAATTGGTTTTTGTCAATGCACCCAGCAAACATTGGTTTTGGTGTCTATCTTTTTTCTATTTCCCTCTTCTATCTAACTATTGTAATTTCCCCTTAGGAACTGAATATTATATACATTTGTAGTTAGAAGTGCTTTAGGACTACAAGATGATTATGTTAAATGATCAATGGAAAGACTAGTCTCCCAATGATCATCAGGAGAACTGTGAACTTTAAAATTACTATACCCTACTTAGACCTTACTTTAGGAGATTTGATTTAGCTACCTCCTGATTATAACAATGGAGATACTTGGTCTAACAGAATCAGGAATGTCTTGTGAACTCTGCATTGCTCCACTCTACTTAGTCTAACAAGGTCAGGAATGTCTGCATCCATACTTAAGGATTAAGTATCTAGGAGGATGGCCTTTGATAGACATGTGCAGAAACAGCTAACAGACCCCTGGGCTGTCCTAAGTCAAGCTAAGCTACCACTGGTACAGATAAGACGCAGGAAAGTGATGTAAAACAGTCTATATAGGGCACATCACTTCCTCTCTTCAGTCTTTTTCCCTGGAGAGGTGGATATGGCTGGTGACTTCCTGTGAGCATGTCTGGGCACCAGTTCGATCCTGGAACTCGAGCCTGGAGGAGCTCCCTCAGACAGCTTCCTTGAGATAGTCTTGTGGTGAGTGATAAGACTGACTTCCCTTTCCCTTGGTGCTCAGGGGAGGCTCCCTTGGCCAAGGCCTTGAACTCCTGCCTGGCTCAGCCTGAGCCTGAGCAATTTAAATTAACTCTTTTCTCCCCCTCTCTCTTTTCCTTAATACCTTCTCTCTATATTAATTAAAATCACCATAATTTCCAGCTGACTTGGGTATTTTATTTGGAATATTCCATGTTGACCAATAATTAAATATAGATTTTAAGTCACAACTATAAAATTATCCTTACATAACCAAGGAAAATATTCTAAATTAACTAATTATGTAAAATTTTCAAAAAAACAGCAACAACAAAAGAGACAAGGTTATAGGAAGCAGCTAAGTGGTTCAGTGGATGGAGAATCAAGCTTAGAGACAGGAGGTTCTGAGTTCAAATATGACCTCAGACACTGACTAGCTGTATGACCTTGGGCAAGTCATTTAACCCCCATTGCCTAAGTCTTATCACTCTTTTGCTTTGAAACCAATATATAGTATTGATTCTAAGACAGAAGGTGGGGGAAGCTGAGTGGCTAGAGATGGGAGGTCCTTGGTTCAAATCTGGCTTCAGATACTTCCTAGCTTTGTAACCCTGGGCAATCACTTAAACCCTATTGCCTAGCCCTTACTGCTCTTCTGCCATGGAACCAAGATGGAATGGAATGCTTTAAAAAAAAGTCAAGGTTATGATGTGCTTTGAATGCCAAATAGAAGATTTTATTTTTATTCCTAGAGGTAATAGGAAACTCCTAGAATTTGGTCCAGTAACAGGGTCAGACTTTCACATTGGCAGCTGAGAAGAGGAAAGATTGGAGTGGACAGAGACTTGAGATGAAGATTAATTAGAGACATCACAGTCTTCACATTAGGAGGTGATAGAGGCCTGAACTGGGGTAGAGAGTAGAAAAGATTATATATATATATATATATATATGAGATGTGATTAAGGTAAAAATGACAATATATGACAATATTATGTATGGGAAATGAGAGAGGGTGAAGAGTCAAGAATGACATCAAAGTTGGGAGCCTGGGTGACTGGAAAGATATCATTGACAGTCATTGGAAAATTCAGAAGAGGAGTAAGTTTTGAGGAAAGACTCTGAATTCTGTTTTGGAAAGGTTAAATCAAGATGCCCACAAGACATCCAATTCATCTTGTAGTAAATAGTAAACACCATCCCTAAATTCAGTTTCCCACTATTTAAAAGAATCTATAACTTCAGATCTATCCATTTAAAATAAAACATCTTAACCCACATTGTCTTTCCCTGTGAAGTTTCTTCAATCAAGTTGTGTCTTCCAAGTAAGGAGAAATTAAGATTTCTAAAATAATTCATAAAATTGCACATGTTCACTAAATTTAGAGGATGGGCTGAGACCAGATTATAATGATTGGCTCCCAAAAGAGGAGCATCTCTCATTCATAACTCTTTAGCTCACTTTACTTCCATAAGAATGATCTCTAGATTTCTTGATGATGACCTAGACCCAAATAAGTTTTACTTTGTTTAAATATGTATTTGCCAAGGTTGAAAGATTTGCTACATCTGTAAAAATTGTGACAAATATCCATCAATTCATAGGGTTTTTTATGTCATACAGCAACTTATGTGAAATATGATAGTGGGTTTGTTTGCTATTGTAATTAATTGGGCTATTTTGAATTTTGGGGATATTGATACCTTTTCCTGTTCTTTATAAAAAAACTGTTACCCTGTGAAATTCATTTTCTTGCACTCACAGTGGATAATGACCAGGTATGAAGAGGAAATGGATCTCATTTTTGGTGAAAAAACCTTTTATTCTATATTTCCTTAGCTGACACAGTGTGTCAATGATTATAAGTTATATTTTTTAATTTAAAAAATCTTTTATTATTATATTTTGCTTGCATGTGCAATATGCTATTTCAGTTTTTTTATTTTTTCTCTCCTTTTTATATTTGAAGCACATGTCACCAGTATTAAGAATTTCTTTAACTTTTTTTATTTTGCAGTAATATAAGTTTTAAAAATATATTTGCTATAATGTCAATGCATGCCCCCAAAACCTTGAGACTATAAAAATGATGCCACTGACTGTTTAAAAAAAATTATGGGACTTTGCTTAATGATTCTGTCTGATTCTAAGACAAGAGAATACAAAAAAAAAAAAAAGGTAAACTGCACAGTGCCAAAGGAGTACAGATTTAACCTGAATAGTGCCAAAAGAGCATACAGGTCCAAAAAAAAAGAAGAAACCAATCCAGGAAGGATTGATGTACTTCTAAGCCATGATAAAATGACTTGAACCTAGTGTGAGACTTGAGGTTGCAATGCTTGACATATGTTAAGACATAGGCCTTCCTTGTAGCCACACTCTTTGTGAAAATACTTACAGACAAGTACCAAAATTTGGCTCCTGCCTGGCTCCTAAAATCTAGTCCCTTTTCTGTCTTTCATAATGTGGCAACTTTCTGTAGTCCTGGCTACTGATTGGGTAAATGCGTAAATGCTTATATCATTTTAATTGGGCCCTAATTCAAGGATCTGTTATAGATTTATTTTTCCTTTATTTGGATTTTTTAAAAATATTTTTTATTTCTCTTGTCAATTGATTCATATACCTAATAACTCAGTCATGCATCCCTAAATGATCCCTGTGTTTTTCAATCACCCTCTTCATGTATAAAATATTATTTTAAATTGCAATGTTTAAATTCCTTTTGAGAGTAATTTTAGGTTAAGAAACATGCTACCTCTCCGAATCCTGAATTGATTCTGAATTCTGGAGAGGACACCATGAAGATGCCTCCACAGACTATAAGCTGCACAAGAAGATCCAGAGTGAACGTTGGGATGTGGTGATTTGAACTGTGTGGGGTTGAATGCATTTGTTTTGTATGTATACTCTTATGCCAAAGGGGACTGCCCCCTACCTGGCTTTTTGTCAATGCCCCTATCAATTATTGGTTTTGTTCTCTTTTCCTCTTATCCTCAAATTATTGTCATTTCCTAGCTGGTATGTTTACAAGACCCATCAGAGAGACTAGTCTTCCTTGGGCCTCAGGGGGAATTGTAAAATGGATATTTGAACCCTAGACTTCGATCCCCAGAAATCTTTGGTATTTCCCAGAATTACCTATAATCTCACTTGAGTCTCCTCCTGGACGAGATCACAATTAGTATTTAATTGGCAGTAACGCCTACCTCACTCTATCTGCTTGGACATTTCAATGATATAGTAAGTAAGCTTTGAATGGGCTAATCAGCCCTGAGCACATGGTTTATTATTTTGTATCCTTGATTTCTAATAATCCTTAATAAACCTCATAAAATAATATAACTTTATTACAAGATACTAATTTAATTTTTACACCACGCAGAAGATTTTCCATTGATATCTTCAAAAGTTGTATCTCTCTATATTAAGAAATTACACCAGCCTGACTCCACAACGTTCTCAGGTACCTAGGTCCCCAGACCTGAGCCCTCAACCCCTGAAGGGAATTTAGGTTGAAATAGAAATAGGGACTTCCTATTTTTCCCTCTTTCCTAAACCTACCAATCTTGAATCTTCCAACAATAAATAGATCTTATTAAGAGAGAACTGAACATCTCTTTCTTCAAATGTACTAAGGGGATAAAGATAACATCCATCCAGGAAAGAGAACAGAAACCAGAGACTGAAGGGGATTTCCTCTTTACCTTTCAGCTCTGGACATTGATCGAACCTCACTTTCTCTTGGGCAGCTCTGCCTGGGAGAGGAAGTGGTGCTTCTATTTATCTGTTCCCTCCCTCTCTTAGACCTGTCAAGCTTTGGTTCCTGATCCCCCGCTAGTACAAGGGTTCCCAAAGAGTTAAAAGGACTACACTTGTCACCAGCATGCTCCTAACATTCTAGCTTTAAACCACTATGTTACTCTATCAATAGGCTTTAGGCTACTACTTGCTCTCTCAGGCTTCTGCTGTTCCAGCCTCTCAGTCAGAAGCAATGTGTATATTTACTTAGTTTTATACTCATTAAGGGAAGCAAATGGTTGACAAAAACAATTTTGACTAGAGTCTGGCCTCTGGAGCCAGGGAGGGAGTTTTTTTCCTCTGCTTTCACATCATTATACTCAAAGTTACATTGCTCTTTTCTCTGCACCTGTGCCCTCTTTGTGAACTTACAGGATAGAGGAGGGAGATTGGGGGGGGGGGGGGCTTTAACCCTTTGGTTTCCCCCACACAAAGACCTGTGATTTTGTTGGTATTGGGAATTCTCAATGAGGCCATCACCCGCATTAATGAAGACCAACATCCTCTCTGCAGCTTTCATCTTTGAAAATTGTCTGATAATATGTGTATAACCCAGATTGAATTGCTTACCATCTCCGGACAGGGGAGGGACAAAAAGGAGGGAGACAATTTGGACTGTATAACTTTGGAAAACTTTTGTGGAAAAGTGTTATTACACGTAATTTGTCAAATAAAATACCTTTACAAAAAAAGTTACCTGGAACACTGAGAAGTTAATGACATCATGTATCAGAAGTGGGACTCAGATCTTCCTGACTGAAGCCATTTCTTTATCCACTGCAACATATAGCCTTTCACATAAAGGGCATATCAATGTGAAAATATTATTACTGTTTTCATTACAAAGAGCTTAATAGTTACAATTCTAAATGGATTTTTTAATTTTGGAATTATTAGATTGGAATTGGAAGAGTTGAGTGCTAACATATAAGTAAACTTTCTATAGAATAGTAGAACCATGATTAATTCAAATTTGACCATGATATGTCCAAAGAGCTTTGCTAAGTTAAAAAAAAAGGTTTTATATTTTATGAAAAGACAATATTAATGCTATATTCAATACTGACTTCTTGACCTACTCACATGATTTTCCCATGCATTAAAAGATTTATCTGTAACCATTCTCCATTCTAATGAGGATTCTATCAGTTTCTGCTTGGTTTATGAGAACTAATATGTTTAAAGAACCTTGTTGTGAGTCTTCAAACCATATGTTTTTAGAATCCAAAAATTTTATATACTAGAAATGTTAGAGACAGGTCTGATGTGGGTACGTTTTTAGTTCAGTCTATTGTTAGAGTGAAATGAGATGTTCAAAGTATTTCAACAGTTAACAAAAGGCTTACTTAGTCCCAACCCAGCAAGGATATGAAACAAAGATACAATGAATGACACATAGTTTTAATAGACAGGGTCCCCTCATCTCCATACGTAAACTCTTCTGTTCAGCAGGACAGAATATGGTGAACTACATGGTTTTCTGATGTCTATCAAGTTAGAAAAGTCCTAACTTTATGTGGGTGAGAACTTTTATTTCCATAGGTGAGAAAAATCACATCAACATAGCCAGAAGCCACCAGGAGACTCCTTGCCCCATACCTCCTGAAAGTCAAGTTCTAGTTTTGTCACATTTTAGAGAAAATATAGCCTAACACATATTGGGAAGGAGGAGAAACCCCTGGTAGATACTTGTTCTATCACAAAAAGGAACCTCAGAGATCACATAATATGATTTTAACTCAAAGCTTCAACCTTTCTTTTTTTTCTTTTAAAAAAATTTAATTAATTAATTTAGAATATTTTCCCATGGCTACATGATTCATGTTTTTTCCCTTCCCTTCCTCCTTCCCCTCTCCTGAAACTGTGGAGCAATTCCACTAGGTTTTACATGTATCATTGTTCAAAACCTATTTCCATATTATTAATATTTACAAGAGAATGATCATTTAAAGTCAACATTCCCAATCATATCCCCATTGAACTATGTGATCAATCATATGTTTTTTCTTCTGCATTTCTATTCCCATAGTTCTTTCTCTGGGTGTGGATAATGTTCTTTCTCATAAGTCCCTCAGAATTTTCCTGGATCATTGCATTGCTGCTAGTAGAGAAATCCATTATGTTTGATTGTGCCATAATGTATCAGTCACTGTGTACAATGTTCTCCTGGCTCTGCTCCTTTCACTCTGCATCAATTCCTGGAGATCTTCCCAGTTCACATGGAATTCCTCCAGTTCATTATTCCTTCCAGCACAGTAGTATTCCATCACCATCAAATACCACAATTTGTTCAGCCATTCCCCAATCGATGGAGAATCCCTCATTTTCCAGTTTTTTGCCACAACAGAGAGCACAGTTATGAATATTTTTGTACAAGTATTTTTCCTAATTACATATCCAGCAGTGGTATGGCTGGATCAAAGGGTAGGCAGTCTTTTTTTTTTATTTGAATTAGTTTATTTAGTCAATTTAGAACATTATTCCTTGATTACAATAATCACATTGTTTCCCTCCCTCCCCTCCACTGGCCCTTCCCACAACCAATGGGCAATTTCATTGGGTATTATTTGTGTCCTTGATCAGAACCTATTTCCATGTTGTTGTTTGCACTAGGATGTTCATTTAGAATCTACATCCTCAACCACATCCCTTCCACCCATGTATTCAAGCAGTTGTTTTTCTTTGGTGTTTTTACTCCCACAGTGTTTCCTCTGGATGTGGATAATGGTTTTTCTCGTAGACTCCTCCAGGTTGTTCAGGGTCAATGCATTGCCACTAATGGAGACATTCAATTGTACCACAGGGTATCGGTCTCAGTGTACAATGCTTTCCTGGTTCTGCTCCTCTCACTCTGCATCAATTCCTAGAGGTCATTCCAGTTCCCATGGAATTCCTCCAGTTCATTATTCCTTTGAGCACAATAGTATTCCATCACCAACAAATACCACAATTTGTTCAACCATTCCCCAAATGAAGGGCATCCCCTCATTTTCCATTTTTTTGCCACCACAAAGAGCATAGCTATGAATATTCTTGTACAAGTCTTTTTATTTATTACCTCTTTGAAGTACAAATGAAGCAGTGCTATGGCTGGATCAAAGGACAAACAGTCTTTTATCGCCCTTTGGGCATAGTTCCAAATTGCCCTCCAGAATGGTTGGATCAATTCACAACTCCACCAGCAATGAATTAATGTCCCAACTTCACCACATCCCCTCCATTCAATACTTTCCTTTGCTGTCATGTTAGCCAATCTGCTAGGTGTGAGGTGATACCTCAGTGTTGTTTTGATTTGCATGTCTCTGATTATAAGAGATTTAGAACACTTTTTCATGTGCTTATTAATAGTTTTGATTTCTTTAACTGAAAATTGCCTATCCATGTCCCTTGCCCATTTATCAATTGGAGAATGGCTTGATTTTTTGTATAACTGGATTAGCTTTTTATAAATTTGAGTAATTAGACCTTTGTCAGAGGTTTTTGTATGAAGATTGTTTCCCAATTTGTTGCTTACCTTCTAATTTTGGATGCATTAGTTTTGTTTGTACAAAAACTTTTTAATTTGATGTAATCAAAATTATTGATTTTACATTTTGTGATTTTTTTCTAGCTCTTGCTTGGTTTTAAAGTGTTTCCTTTCCCAAAGATCTGACAAGTATACTATTCTATATTAACCTAATTTGTTTATAGTTTCCTTCTTTATATTTAGGTCATTCACCCATTCTGAATTTATCTTGGTTTGGGTGTGAGATGTTTATCTAAATCTAATCTCTCCCATACTGTCTTCCAATTTTCCCAGCAGTTTTTATCAAATAGTGGGTTTTGGTCCCAAAAACTTGGATCTTTGGGCTTAAGACTGTCTTGTTGAGGTCATTTACCCAAAGTCTATTCCACTGATCCTCTTTTCTGTCTCTTAGCCAGTACCAAATTGTTTTGATAACCATTGCTTTATAGAATAGTTTGAAATCTGGGACTGCAAGTCCTCCATCCTTTGCATTTTTTTTCATGATTTCCCTGGATATCCTTGATCTTTTGTTCTTCCAAATGAACTTTGTTATGTTTTTTTTTTCTAATTCAGTAAAAAAGTTTTTTTGGTAGTTCAATGGGCATGATACTAAATAAGTAAATTAATTTGGGTAGGATTGTCATTTTTATTATGTTAGCTCATCCCACCCATGCGCAATCAATGTTTTTCCAATTGTTTAGATCTAGTTTTAACTGTGTGGAGAGTGTTTTGTAGTTGTGTTCATATAGTTCTTGTGTTTGTCTCAGCAGATAGATTCCTAAGTACTTTATATTGTCTAGGGTGATTTTAAATGGAATTTCTCTTTCTAATTCTTGCTGCTGAAATGGGTTGAAGATATTTAGCTTCAACCTTTCTTGCCTATAACAGAGTGCTGATATCATCATAGAATCTTAGAACCTCTATTCTACTCTGATTAAAAAGGGACTCAAGGAATACCCAATCCAATCTGTACTTTATCAGGGATCCCATCCCCAATAAACCCATCAACTGATCATCCATTCTTCACTTAAAGCACTCCAGGGACAAGTAACTTATTACACACTGGAGGAAGTCAATTCTATATTTGTACAATTCTAATTCATTGGAAATTTTCTCATGTTAAGCCAAAATATACTCTTCTGTAACTTCTATTGATTGACCCTCCTTCTGCCCTCCAAGTCCTAGCAAAAGAGAATTAAATATCTGGTCTTCATGTTGTTGTTATCCAGTCATTTCCAACTTTTCTTGACTCCATGAACATTAACATGCAAAGCTCTTCTTTTCTCCTCTATTTCTGGATTACATTCATTGCTGCCATGACACATCCTATGCCATCAACTTTTCCTTTTGCCTTCAATCTTTTCCAATATCATGAATTTTTCCAATGAGTCCTGTCTTCTCATTATGGGGACAAAGTATTTTAGACCTTCCAGGGATTAGTCTGTTAATTTCTTTAAGTATTGACTGATTTGATCTCCCTACTATCCAAGGGATTCTCAAAAATCTTCTCCAGCACCATTGGAAAACACTGATTCTGCCATGCTCAGCTTTCCTTATGGTCTAACTCTCACAACCATACATTGCTACTAGAAAAAGCATAGTTTTGAATATGTGAACTTTTGTTGATAAGGGGATATCTCTGCTTTTTGGTATGCTGTCCAGATTTGACATACTTTTCCTTCCAATGAGTAAGTATGTTTTAATTTCATGACTGCAGTTGTCATCAACAGTGATCTTTGAGCCCAAGAATATAAAATCTGACACTACTTCCATTTCTTCTCCCATTTTCCAGGAAGCAATGAGACTAGCTTCTTTGATCTTAGTTTTTTTACTATTAAGCTTCAATCCAATCTTTAGACTCTCTTGTTTCACCCTGATCAAGAGGCTTCTTAATTTTTTTTTAACTTTCTGTCATCAGAGTAGTATCATCTTCTTATTAGAGGCTGTGGATATTTCTCCTGTCAACCTCAATTCTGGCTTTGGATTCATCCAGCCTGGCATTTTGCATGATGTACTCTGCATATAAATTGAATAGATAAAATGGAGATTTTCAGACTTGGATTCCTCTTCCAATCTTAATCAGGTGTTCCATATTTTGTTCTAACTGTTACATCTTAATCCACATACAGGTTCCCCTGGAAACAATGTAATTTGTTATACCCATTTCTTTGAAGACTTGCCACATTTTGTTGTGATCCACATAGTCAAAGGCTTTAGGGAAGAAAAAGGAGGCAGAAGTAGATGTTTTTCTGGAACTCCTTTGCTTTCTCCATAATCTAGTGAATGTTGGTAATTTGGTCTCTAGTTCTTTTGCCTCTTCAAAAACCAGCCAGCACCTCTGATAATTCTTGATTCACATATTGCTGAATACATTACTAGTGTATAAAATGAATGCAGTTGTTTCATAATTTGAACATTTTTTTGGCATTATCTTTCTGTAAGAGCAGGATGCAAAGGGAAAATATGGAACATTAAAAGAAGAGTTGATAGGTGGCCAATTACCATTAGTAGCACAGGATCATGGGAGAGAAGGATGGACCTAGAGGAGCTCCGAAAGGGGCTTTTTGAGCTGGGATCTCAAGGTGGCAGGAAGCATTTTCCTTGATTAAGATCTTGTCAAGAGCCAACAGAAGATTTCCAAGGGACTTGCCCTTGGACTTAATCAGAAGAGTGATTCAACATCTTAATATCTCTACAATATCTATAAAGAGATTTTGGTTTCTTCAGACCTGTGAGGGTTTTGGATTCTTGGTCTGAGAGCCAGACTCTCTTTCCCTATCTATTGCATCCGCTCTACTATTCTTTGACCCTTCTAATATTTGGTTTAATGTGAGAAATAATGGGAAAGGTAGGTGAAAGTGTCTAGCTTTGAAGCTGACAGAGTGAAGGACCTAGAGGCACATAGGAAATAGGGACCCCTCTACCCTCTATCCAACTCCCCTCTATCTCAATACACAATACTATTTTTAGTATTATTAAATACTAAATAAATATTAAAACAATTTAACCATAGTCAGATATTAGCAAAGAGGAATTATTCAAAGGAGCTTGGAGAAAGCAACTGACTGAGGCTACTGATCAGCCATAGCTAAGTGTTGATCTAGGCCTGTCCCCCACTGAGTCCTCAGACTTAAAGGAGGCTTATCTCCCTGGTCAGTTCGTGCCCAGGAATTTGTGGGTACCCTTTCTATCATGATAGGGGAGATTTGCCTTCAACTCTCCATCACCTACTTACCACTGGGGAACCCCATATTCTTAAGTTACAACCCTAGTATCAAGACCCAGGGAGAGTGTGCGAGTGAGCACAGTAGGAGTCAGTTCACTTCTACCCTTCAACACCTCGCCTGCTCACAAACTGTAGCCTCCTCTAGCACCTCAAGACCATCAAATACCACCTCCAAGTATAATCTTTACAGTTTAATAGAATAATTCTTACACTTTCTTTAGGATTGGGATGTAAATTGATCTTTTCCCATACAGTAGCTACTGTTGAGTATTCCAAATTGGTTGGTATATTGAGTGCAACATTTTAACAGCATCATCTTTTTGGATTGTAAATAGGTCAAGTGGAATTCTGTCACCTCCATTAGTCTTATTGTTAGAATGATTCCTAAGGCCCACCTGGCTTCATTCACCAGAATATATGGTTCTACATCAGTAATCATATTATCACGGTTATCAGTGATGTTAAGATCTTTCTTGTATACTTATATATGTCTTGTCACCTCTTCTTAATCTAGTCTACTTTTGTTAAGTTCTTACTATTTTTTTCTAAGTGAAATTTCTTTTTTAATATTTTTTAAAATTATGAGTTCCAAATTCTCTCCCTCCCTCCTACTCTCTTTCCTTTAATCCTCCCCCTCTCCCACCATGGTAAGCAATTTGATAAAGATTTTACAAATATCATGCCCAATTTTGCATGAAACATTACCTCGATATCTCTAATTTCCTTAAAGATATCACTTGTCTTTCCCATTCTATTGTTTTCTTTTCTTTTTTTTTTTGCATTGCTCATTTAAGAAAAACCTTCTTATCTTTCCTTGCTATTTTCTAGGAATTCTATGTTTAGTTGGATATGCCTTTCCCTTTCTCTTTTCTATTTCCCTTTCCCTTTCTTTCTTTTATTTGTAAAGCCTCATCAGACAGCCACTTAGCTTTCTTGCTCTACTTTTTCTTTGGAATGTTTTCGCTGCCAACTCCTGTATAATATGGTGAACCTTTGTTCATAGTTCTTCAGGCACTCTATCAGATCTAATCCCTTAAATCTGTTCATGATTTTCACTTCACATTAACATAATAATATAAGGGATGTTATTTAGGTCAAACCTATACAGTCCAATGGTTTTTCCTACTTTCTTCTATTTAAGTCTGAATTTTGTAATAAAAAGCCAGTTAGCTTCAGGTCTTATTTTAATTTACCATATAGAGCTGCTCCCCCTTTGGCTTCAAAGTATATAATTAATTTGATTTCTCTATTGACTATCTGGTGATGTTCATGTATAGAGTGACTGTTTGGGTTGAAAAAGACTGCTATGACCAGAATTTTGACAAAATTCTATTTGTCTCTCTCCTACTTTATTTTGTACTCCAAAGTCAAACTTATCTGTTGTTCCAATTATCTTTTGATTTCCTACTTTAGGAATAGTGATGGATGGAACATCTTTTTTAGGGTATATTATTTGTAAGAGATGTGTGGGTCTTTATAGAACCGATCAATTTTGGCCCTTTGGCATCAGGGGCTGTAACATAGATTTATATTACTATGATGTTGTATGGATTTGAATAAATATCTTTCTCTCAGTTTTGAGATTATATCCCAGTACTGCTTTTTGCACCATTTTATTGACTTTGAAGGCTAATGGGTTCTTGCCCACAGTAGCATATGTAATGAACATCTGAATTAAATTCGCTAACACCCAAGATGTGAATGTTTTTAAACTTTCCATCTTCTGTTGAAAACATCTAACTTACTTTGATTCTTACATTACAGGTAAACAATAATAGAAATATAAAATTAAAACTTCTGAGGTTTCTCTGATAAAGGTCTAATTACTCAAATTTAGAAATTGCTAAATCAATTGTACAAAAAATCAAGCCATTCTCCAATTGATAAATGGGCAAGGGACATGAACAGGCAATTTTCAGTTAAAGAAATCAAAACTATTAATAAGCACATGAAAAAGTGTTCTAAATCTCTTATAATCAGAGACATGCAAATCAAAATAACTCTGAGGTATCACCTCACACCTAGCAGATTGGCTAACATGACAGCAAAGGAAAGTAATGAATGTTGGAGGGGATATGGCAAAGTTGGGACATTAATTCATTGCTGTTGTAGTTGTGAGTTGATCCAACCATTCTGGAGGGCAATTTGGAACTATGCCCAAAGGGCGATAAAAGACTGTTTGTCCTTTGATCCAGCCATAGCACTGCTGGGTTTATACCCCAAAGAGATAATAAGGAAAAAGACATGTACAAGAATATTCATATCTGCGTTCTTTGTGGTGGCCAAAAATTGGAAAATGAGGGGATGCCCTTCATTTGGGGAATGGCTGAACAAATTGTGCTATTTGTTGGTGATGGAATACTATTGTGCTCAAAGGAATAATGAACTGGAGGAATTCCATGTGAACTGGGAAGATCTCCAGGAATTGATGCAGAGTGAGAGGAGTAGAACCAGGAGAACATTATACACAGAGACTGATATACTGTGGTAATGGACTTCTCCATTAGTGGCAATGCAGTGATCCTGAACAACTTGGAGAGATCTACCAGGAAGAACACTATTCACATCCAGAGGAAAAACTATGGGAGCAGAAACACCAAAGAAAAACAACTGCTTGATTACATGGGTCGAGGGGGATATGACTGGGGATGCAGACTCTAAATGATCATCCTAGTGCAAACATCAACAACATGGAAATAGGTTCTGATCAAGGACACAGGTAATACCCAATGGAATTATGTGTTGACTATAGGAAGGGGTGGGTGTAGGGGAGGGGGAGAAACAATATGATTCTTGTAACCAAGGAATAATGTTCTAAATTGACTAAATGCAGCTGAGGAAGTCTCCAGATGTAATGACTTTTCATGCCACTGGACCCAGGCTTCCAACGCCGAGAGAGTGGGACTGTCTCTGTGCATCGACTTTTCCACTTAAATCTTCATGCACAAGTGTCTTTGTGCACAAAAACAATAGTCATCTTCGGTTACCAAGAGACTACTACTACTACAATTTTTTAAAAAAACACCTTCTGAGGTTTCACCTCACGCCCAATAAATAGGTAAAAAGAACAAAAGATGGAAATAATTGATGTTGGAGAAGCTGTGAGAAGATAGATACACTAATAGAGTATTAATGGATTTATGAATTGGTTCAACTGTTGTGGAAAATGCCCCCTTCAGCAGCATATATACCAACTGTTGTACAAAAAGAAATTTGTAATATAAAAAAATTACAATGCTTTAAATATTTGAAAATAGATATCATGACCCTCATGGCTTCTCTCCTCTAGATAATTACTCCCAAATCTTTTAATTCAGGAGTTCTTAACCTTTTTTGAATCATAGATGACACTTTTAGCAATCTATTGAAGTCTGTAGACCCGTTCTCAAAATCATGTTTTCAAATATATAGAATTACAAAGAAAACAAAGTTAGTGAAAATAAAGATATAATGCTTTTCTATCCAAGTTTATGGACCCCTGAAATCTATCCATGGACTTTTGGGGGTTTCTGTGGACTGCAAATTAAGGACTCCTGCTTTAACTGGTACTCATACATTATAGTTTTCAGTCTACTCAACACTAATTACATTGCACCTTATACACTCCTACCTGTTCCTGTTCTTTCTAAAATGTGACATCTACCATGACATTTTATACTCCAGATATCATCTTACCAATGTATACTTGAAAATCTGTTACCCTAAAAAGAACTACATTTCCCAAGAGCCCATTGACTTCCTGTCATTATATACTTTCTGCAGACAGGGAATAAATATTCAGTGGGCAGTCCTGCTCACCCTCTTTGGTGTGTAGCTAGCATGGGAATTTTGAAAATGGCTAATCAGCCATGGGCATGGGGTCTTTATTTTGTATCCTCTTTATTCCTTGATTTCCAATGATCATTTACTAAATCTCCTAAAATATAACATTTTTATTATTGAGACATTAATTTTAATTTTTATACCAGGACATATTAGAGCAGTAATATAGCCTCTCTGGTTTTGTAAGGGAATTTTTCCTGGCTCTCTCCCTTCTCAACTTTTCCTCTTAGTTTCTCCAGTTTTCTTCAAGTTAAAGTTAAAATTTATCTTCTACAAGAAGGCTATCCTGAATATAGCTTGTTAATATGTAGGCATTTGTATGTTGACTCCTTAATTAGTTTGCGAGCTCCTAGAGATCCAAGACTGTCTTTTGTCCTTTCTTTGTATGCCCATGATTCAGTCCGGAGTAGGTCCTTAATCAATGGTGACTGACTATACTTCATTAATGCAGAATAAAAGTAGCTTTAAAAAAAAATTCCTGTATCATAGTAGTGACCTATTGTGGCTGAGTTCAGTAAAACCTTCAGTTTTTTTCTTTATTATTTATCAAAACTTTTAGTTATTCTATTCTTCCCCCCTTACCTGGCATTATTTTTATAAGCTTTGCTATTCTTTGGTACATATTCTTCACTAGCTACCCTTCCATCTCACAACCTTTTCAACAATAACCATCAGATCTTTTCTTATAAGTTCACATTCCCTTTCATAAACACTTTTGTCATTTCCTTCTTCAAGAAAATGCACACTGCTACAAAAGAATGTCATTTTTATGACCTCTCATTCCTCTTGACCGATCTTCCCTTTTAGAGATCAAGTCCATGGTACCCTACTTCTCCTATATCTGATTTCTTTGAGGTGAGCTCTCCTAAAATCTAGGACATACAGTGTTCCCCTCTTTATCTACCATAAGCTCGAAGATGGCATGGTCACTGCCTCCCAAGGTTTTTTGGATTCTTAAATTTTTTCTTTCAAGTACCAAGCCTTTTGAAGTGCATAAATGCTAAATCTTGATTTTAATTTTCCCTTCTATACTAAGGAATCTTTGTACTCTGGGTTGAAAAAGAAAGGGAAAAGCAAAGAAACTGCTCCAAACCTTCAATTTTCTTCTATTTATTAAATTTAACAAATATTTATGCAGTGACTACTAAGAACAAAGCACAAGGAAAGTAATGCATTGCTACCAGGAAAAATTCAGTTGAGTTAAATTCTTTCTGATTTTATTACATGAAATGCAGTTTACAAGGAAAACAAATGGGCCTATTAGGCTGAAAACCTTGACTGTATAAATGATTCTCATTTACACAAATTCAGAAAACTGACTCATATTTGTTACAAGGCTATCCAATTACATGTGGTCAAGGCAAATTTCCAAGGTTCAGGCTCCATATTTCTAGAAAACTAGAAGAAGGAAAGCAATTTTTGCCTCCAGGTCATAACTTGACAATTCAATTAAGATTTATTGATAAAAGATTGCATAAAGTTGAAATGTATTATCCTCATTGAAGAATCAATACATAATTTTCTACGATTTTTTTTTTAGGTACTGTAAATGAGATGCTTTAATGTATGCCCATGTGATGTTTAAATCTGAAGGAAAAAAAGGTGCCTAGGGCAATTTATGAGACCATGATGATTTTTATTGTTATTGAAAAGAGATTGGTGGTAGCTCGGTGGCTCAGTGGATTCAGAGCCAGGCCTAGAGATGGAAGGTCCTAGGATCAAATCTGGCCCTCAGACACTTCCTAGCTGTGTGACCCTGGGCAAGTCACTTAACTTCCATTGCTTAGCCCTTACTGTTCTTCTTCCTTGGAACCAACACATAGTATTGATTCCAAAATGGAAGGTAAGGGTTTAAAAAGAAAAAAGAAAAGAGCTGTCATTTATTTTCTAATCATGATAGAACTTCCACAGACTTTAGGATAGCTACATGCTAGCTTCACATTCAAGTCAATAACAAATTTTAGATAACATATAACTCTCTGTGTGGAGGCAGAATTGTAAAAATAAATTGCTTCTCCAAAGTGTACATAAAAGAATTAAAGGAATAATTTCACAAATACCTATGAGTTTTCCTAAAAGGAGCAATAACATTGGCTACACAACACTCTAATATATAGTGGGTGTGTGATCTCACAGATACAAATGTTCCCTCTAACACAACATTCATGCCCATCTTATGAGATTCTCATTCACGCCCATTGAGAGGCAAGAGAAATCCTTGAAAACTACTGGATGAAATAGAATCACTTAATATGGAGGTGATTTGAGATTGGCTAAAGAAACTTGGTCACTCCCTGTGGCTTTTATATAAAATAGTGAACCAATTGAAAACTACTTGATTATAGTGGCAATGGAGAAGAGAACAATTCTAGTCAAGCCCCTTATATTTCCATAAGGTCGACAACTATATTACTTCTTCAGAAGAGAACCTTGAAAACCTCAAAGAATCATGGGATTGAAATTTTTTTTTGTAGGGTTCTAGCAGTATTCCTAGAGCAAAGGTGACTTAGCAGTATCTGGATCAAGAGCTAAGAACAAACTAGATAGACTGAGGAAAAGTAGCTTCAAGACTTTATAAGGAGTCTAGCAGAAAAACTTAATACATGCCTAAAGGGAAATTCATGGTTAAGCCCCATGAAGGGAAGAAAAGGATTTCCAGGAACCCAAACCTACAAGTTATCATTTTACCATATGTACTGCCAAAAGTATGATTATATGAAACTCTATATTCTCTGTGTATTAGTAGAGCATACAATATTGGGAGAGGGGGTGATTTATGCTAATTGTTCTTACTATACCACTTTATTGTATTTTATTTTATTTTTTTACTGTGTAGGTCTTTTTCTTTTTTAATTTTATAATATTTTATTTGATAATTTCCAAGTATTATTCATTAAAGTCAAAGATCATTTTCTTTTCCTCCCCCCCCTACACCCCATAGCTGACGCATGATTCCACTGGGGATCACATGTGTTCTTGATTCGAACCCATTGCCATGTTGTTAGTATTTGCATTAGAGTGTTCGTTTAGAGTCTCTCCTGTCATGTCCCCTAAACCGCTGTAGTCAGGCAGTTGCTTTTCCTCGGTGTTTCTACTCCCACAGTTTGTCCACTGCTTATGAATAGTGTTTTTTCTCCTAGATCCCTGCAGATTGTTCATGGACATTACACCATCACTAAAGGAGAAGTCCATTATGTTCGATTATACCACAGTGTATTAGTCTCTGTGTACAATGTTCTCCTGGTTCTGCTCCTCTCACTCTGCATCACTTCCTGGAGGTCGTTCCAGTCTCCATGGAATTCCTCCACTTTATTATTCCTTTTAGCACAATAGTATTCCATCACCAACATATACCACAATTTGTTCAGCGATTCCCCAATTAATGGGCATCCCCTCATTTTCCAATTTTTGGCCACCACAAAGAGCGCAGCTATGAATATTCTTGTACATGACTTTTTCTCCTTTATCTCTTTGGGGTACAGACCCAGCAGTGCTATGGCTGGATCAAAGGGTAGACATTCTTTTATCGCCCTTTGTTCATAGTTCCAAATTGCCCTCCAGAATGGTTGGATCAATTCACAACTCCACCAGCAATGAATTAATGTCCCTACTTTGCCACATCCCTTCCAGCATTCATTACTTTCCATAGCTGTCATGTTAGCCAATCTGCTAGGTGTGAGGTGATACCTCAGGGTTGTTTTGATTTGCATCTCTCTGATTATTAGAGATTTAGAACACTTCTTCATGTGCTTATTAATAGTTTTGATTTCTTTATCTGAAAATTGCCTATCCATGTCCCTTGCCCATTTATCAATTGGAGAATGGCTTGGTTTTTTGTACAATTGCTTTAGCTCTTTATAAATTTGAGTAATTAAACCTTTGTCAGAGGTTTCTGTAGCAGTCCACCCCTATCTAGAGACAAGGGAAACAGAAGGTACAGAGGGGCTTATAAGTGAGCATGCTCAGTCTTGCGCATGGCTAGGAAAGCCTCTGACCCTTGATCTCAGCTTCCCCCAGGTGAAGCGGGAAAACAGGTTTCTTTGTGCTCACCTGGCTAAGATAAACCACACCTATACCTTGTTGTAAACCAATGATAATCATCCCTATGTATTGTGTATATTTGCATATCAAAGACATTAAAAACAGAGCCACAGCAATCTCCGCCCTCTCACTCTCTTGGATCTCAGCTCTCACTGATGCCTGTCCTTGCTGGAGCTTGGCCAGAGGCCAAGCTCCATCTTTAATTCCTTTCCTTCTCTATCTCTCTCACCTGGGACCTGGCCTTTGGCCAGGCACTTTCTTTTCTCTATCATGTCTCCAACCTGTGTGGTATTAAGTTTGGATCTTTGGACAAGAATTAGCCTTCTGAAAGAAGTCCACTGATCGGAGTTTTGCTGTGGCTCCATTATAATTAATAAGGCCTGGTTTCTGACTCATTTCTGCCACCTCATATCTCTAACTTGGCTCTGCCACGCCCCTCACGGTATCCAAAACTTCTATCCTTCCTCTACCTTTCTACATTGTAGCTTCTCCCAGGTTCGGGAAGCTATAGTTTCTATGAAGATGTTTTCTCAATTTGTTGTTTCCCTTCTGATTTTAGTTACATTGGTTTTGTTTGTACAAAAGCTTTTTAATTTGATGTAGTCAAAATTATTTATTTTACATTTTGTGATTCTTTCTATGTCTTCCTTGGTTTTAAAGTCTTTCCCTTCCCAAAGGTCTGACATGTATACTATTCTGTGTTTACCCAATTTACTTATGGTTTCCTTTTTTATGTTTAAGTCATTCACCCATTTTGCATTTATCTTGGTGTAGGGTGTGAGGTGTTGATCAATTCCTAATCTCTCCCACACTGTCTTCCAATTTTCCCAGCAGTTTTTATCAAAAAGTGGGTTTTGGTCCCCAAAATTGGGATCTTTGGGTTTATCGTATACTGTCTTGCTGAGGTCGCTTGCCCCCAGTCTATTCCACTGATCCTCCTTTTTGTCTCTTAGCCATTACCAAATTGTTTTGATGACTGCTGCTTTGTAATATAGTTTAAGGTCTGGGACTGCAAGGCCCCCATCATTTGTGTTTTTTTCATTATTTCCCTGGATATCCTTGAACTTTTGTTATTCCAAATGAACTTTGTTATGGTTTTTTCTAAATCAGTAAAGAAATTTTTGGGGAGTTCCATGGGTATGGCACTAAATAGATAAGTAAGTTTGGGTAGGATGGTCATTTTTATTATATTGGTTCGTCCTATCCATGAGCAGTTAATGTTTTTCCATTTGCTCAAGTCTAGTTTTAGTTGTGTGGAGAGTGTTTTGTAGTTGTGTTCATATAGTTCCTGTGTTTGTCTCAGGAGATAGATTCCTAGGTATTTTATTTTGTCTAAGGTGATTTTGAATGGTATTTCTCTTTCTAGTTTTTGCTGCTGAGCTGTGTTGGAGATATATAGAAATGCTGATGACTTATGTGGGTTTATTTTGTATCCTGCAACTTTGCTAAAGTTGTTGATTATTTCGACTAGCTTTTTGGTTGAGTCTCTAGGATTCTTTAAGTAGACCATCATGTCATCTGCAAAGATTGATAACTTGGTCTCCTCCTTGCCTATTTTGATGCCTTTAATTTCTTTTTCTTCTCTAATTGCTACTGCTAGTGTTTCTAGTACAATGTCAAATAGTAGAGGTGATAATGGGCATCCTTGTTTCACTCCTGATCTTATTGGGAGTGCATCTAGTTTATCCCCATTGCAGATGATATTAGCTGATGGTATTAGATATATACTGTTTATTATTTTTAGGAACGACCCTTCTATTCCTATGCTTTCTAGTGTTTTAATAGGAATGGGGGTTGTATTTTATCAAAGGCTTTTTCTGCATCTATTGAGATAATCATGTGGTTCTTGTTGGTTTGCTTGTTGATGTGGTCAATTATGTGGATGGTTTTCCTAATATTGAACCAGCCCTGCATCCCTGGTATAAATCCTACTTGATCATGGTGGATGATCCTGGAATCTTTTTGCTAGTATCCTATTTAAGATTTTTGCATCTATATTCATTAGGGAGATTGGTCTATAGTTTTCTCTCTGTTTTTGACCTGCCTGGTTTTGGAATCAGTACCATGTTTGTATCATGAAAGGAATTTGGTAGAACTCCCTCTTTGTTTATTATGTCAAATAGTTTGTATAGTATTGGGATTAACTGTCCTGTGAATGTTTCATAGAATTTCACTGGTGAATCCATCAGGCCCTGGGGACTTTTTCTTAGGAAGTTCTTGATGGCTTGTTGGATTTCATTTTCTGATATGGGATTATTTAAGAATTCTATTTCTTCTTCTGTTAGTCTAGGCAGTTTGTATTTTTGTATATATTCATCCATAACACCTAAATTGGTGTATTTATTGCCATATAATTGGGCAAAGTAATTTTTAATGATTGCCTTAATTTCCTCTTCATCAGAGGTGATGTCCCCCTTTTCATCTTTGATGCTCTTAATTTGCTTTTCTTCCTTCCTTTTTTTAAATTAGATTGACCAGTACTTTGTCTATTTTGTTTGTTTTTTCAAAGTACCAGCTTCTTGTCTTATTTATTAAATCAAGAGTTCTATCACTTTCAATTTTAGTAATTTCTCCCTTAATTTTTAGGATTTCTAGTTTGGTTTTCAGCTGGGGGGTTTTAATTTGATCGTTTTCAAGTTTTTTTATTTGCATTTCCAATTGATTGATCTCTTTTCTCCCTTGTTTGTTAATATATGCAGTCAGGGATATGAATTTACCTCTGATTACCACTTTGGCTGCATCCCAAAAGGTTTGAAAGGATGTCTCGCCATTGTCATTTTCCTCAATGAAATTATTAATTGTTTCTATGATTTCTTCTCTAACTAAATGATTTTGGAGTATCATATTGTTTAATTTCCAATTAGTTTTTGATTTGGTTTTCCATGTACCATTACTGATCATTATTTTTATTGCCTTGTGATCTGAAAAGGCTGCCTTTATTATTTCTGCTTTTCTGCATTTGTGTGCCATATTTCTGCGACCTAATGTATGGTCAATCTTTGTGAATGTGCCATGTGGTGCTGAGAAGAAGGTGTATTCCTTTTTATCCCTATTTATTTTTCTCCATATGTCTATTAATTCTAATTTTTCTAAGATTTCATTCACTTCTTTTACCTCTTTCTTATTTATTTATTTTTTTATTTGATTTATCTAAATTTGATAATGGTTGGTTCAAATCTCCCACTAATATGGTTTTACTGTCTATTTCTTCCTTCAATTCTCCTAGTTTCTCCATTAGAAATTTGGGTGCTATATTATTTGGTGCATACATGTTGATTAGTGATATTTCCTCATTATCTAAAGTCCCTTTTAACAAAATATAATTACCTTCCCTATCCCTTTTGATCAGGTCTATTTTTGCTTTGGCTTTATCAGATATCATGATTACCACTCCTGCCTTCTTTCTGTCCCAGAAGTTGAGGCCCAGAAGTTCTTACTCCATCCTTTAATTCTGATCTTGTGGGTGTCTACCCACGTCATGTGTGTTTCTTGAAGACAACATATGGTAGGGTTTTGAATTCTAATCCTTTCTGCTATTCATCTACGTTTTATGGGTGAGTTCATCCCATTCACATTCAAAGTTATGACTGTCACTTGTGGACTCCCTGGCATTTTGATATCCTTCCCTAATTCTAACCTTTCTTCTTCAGCTCTATCTTTTAGTCCAGTAATGTACTTTAAATCAGTCCCCCTTGTCTCCTCCCTTGATGTTTCCCTTTTTAGTCCCTCCCTTTTTGTTCCCTCCCCCTCTCCCTCTTCTTCCCTCCCTTTTTTTGTGTTCCCTCTCCCCTCCCCACCTTGGTTTTCCCTTCTCCCTTCCCTTGTTGGGTAAGATAGAATTCAAGATCCCAATGGATCTGGATGTTCTTCCCTCTCAGAGTTGATTTCCCTGAGAGTAAGGTTTAAGTAAAAACTCTCTTCCTCTCCTTCTTATAGGAGTTTTCTTCCCCTCCCCTTCCCATGTGAATCTTTGTGTGAGAAAGATTATTCTATTTGGTCTTTCTTTTTCCCCTATTTACACATTACATTTCCCCTACATGTTAATGTACCTAGATTGATATAAATGTAGTCCTTATAGAAGAGAGTTTGAGTAAAAGAAAAAGATAACATTTTTCTCCTTTTCCCTTTCCTTCATATTTACCTTTTCAAGTATTCCATGCTCTTTGTTTTTCGATATCGAACTTTCCACAGAGGTCTTTTCTTTGCAAAAACTTGGAAATCTTCTATTTTGTTGAATACTCATACTTTACCTTGGAAGTATATAGTCAGTTTTGATGAGTAGCTGATTCTTGGTTGAAGGCCCAGCTCTCTTGCCTTTCTGAAAATCATGTTCCATGCCTTACAGTCATTCAGAGTGGAACTTGCAAGGTCTTGTGTGAGCCTAATTGGCATTCCTTTATATCTAAATTGTCTTTTTCTGGCTTCTTGTAAGATTTTTTCTTTTGCTTGAAAGCTTTGGAATTTGGCAATTACATTCCTTGGAGTTGTCTTTTGGGGATTTAGTGTAGAGGGTGTTCTGTGAACTCTTTCAGTGCCTGTATTGCCCTCTTGTTCTAGGATCTCTGGGCAATTTTCTTTGATTATATCTTGTATTACGATGCCGAGTTTGGTGTTTATTTCTGGCTTTTCTGGGAGTCCAATTATTTTTAAATTGTCTCTTCTCCCTCTATTTTCCAAGTCTATGACCTTGTCAGTGAGATATTTTATGTTCTCTTCTAATTTCTTAGTCTTTTGGCTTTGCTTTATTAATTCTTGCTCGTTGTTTTCGAGTTGCCTAATTCTGACTTTTAAAGTCTGGTTTTCCTTTTCACTTTGGTCAAACTGGTTTTGTAGATGTGTGAATTTCTTTTGCATTATTTCCCACTTTTCCTCTTAGAAGGCTTCCATCTTTTTTATCCTTTCTGATTCAGATTCTTCATGGGTTTGTGGAGAGTTTCCATTTCCTTTGGAAGGTTTCAGAGCATTTGCTTGTGTTTCCTCTTCTATCTCCTCTGTATTTTGTATTTTTGGTCCATAAAATGTGTCCAAAGTCGCCCCCTTCTTCTTGTTTTTCTTGGAATTTTGAGGCTTTTGTGCTTCTGTGGAGTTTGCCATCTCTATCTGAGTGGGGAGGACTAGCTTTTCTTATCTCTGTCTGGTGTTCAGAGGTTTTAGCCCTAGGCAAATTGTCCATTCTATGCAGTTGTTGTTCTGTCTTCCTGGGGAAGCCAGGAATTGCTGGTTTTTCCATGTTACTGCCCTCCTCAGTTCCCTCCCGATGCTTCTCCGTTGCCTTACTTCCATGGTCTGAGCCTGGCTTGGCACTCTCCAGGAGGTGTTTTAATGCCTTTGCCAGCCAGAAGACCCAGCACTCTGAGGGGGGAGGGGCTGCGGCTTCCCAGAGATCCACCGGCTCCTGATAGGATTAGCTTTCCCTGGGTTGGACTGAGTATACCCTGAGGCAGGGACCTTCCGTGAGACTCGGATGGAAGGATCCAGCCAGGGGGTTACAGGCTCCCCCTGCCTTTCTTTGTTTCCCTGCTGTCTGTGTTTGGTGCCCCGTCGTCTGAGTCAGGTTGTTTTCAGGAAGCGGCCTTCAGAATAGCCGGCCCTGAGGCTCTGAGGTTCCCTCTGCTGCCTTGGACTCAGCGCTCTGGGTTGGGGGGGATGGGTCCTGGGACCTTCCTTCTGCCTACCCCTTAGGTCTGAGTGATCTCGGGTTCTGGCTTTTGGGGGGGCCATACCTTTTGATCCAGGTCCAGGAGGAGGATTCCCGGGGTCTATGCTGTTGTTCGTTTTGAATTTCGGTGCCCTAGGAGCATATAGCTTGAGATCAGTAAGGAAGGGTTTCCGGAGATCTGAACTTTAGCTTTCTCTAAGCTGCCATCTTGACCGGAAGGGTCACTATACCACTTTAGTAAATTCCTTTTTTTGAAATTCTTATTAAGTCTGGTTGATTAGTTGATGTGAACTGATTAGAACTGAGGAGAAGCACACTGATGGGGACTTATCAGCTAATACATTAGGAGGATATTGCCATACCCCTCAGAGACTCCTCTATTCCCTGAAGGGAAAAGCAGTACAATCTGCCTATGTGAATCAAGGTTTGAAATAATTGCCCCATAGTATATATTATCCTTTTATCTGGAAATTCCTTATATTTAAGGTATAATACAAAATAAAGTAGTTAGCTATTTTTAAAACCTATAAGGTGAATTTATTAAAGAGGGGGGAATGCCCCCTGTCTGAGCAACATATTATTTTAATTAATGTTCAATCAAACCCAGAAAGGTTGGTATTATAGTTTTTATATGAAGTTATTTTATCTATTAAGGTCATACTTAGATGTAAAAGGAAAAGACTGAATTTGTACTTTTTAGGGCAGTAATTAGAAAATGAGGAATAATGTATTGCCCTATAAAAATTTCAAAACCATAAAGTTATGAGGGATGAAAAAGATAATTAAAACATATACTGTGGGAGCAGGTAAATGACTAAGTAGGTTGACAGCCAGACTAGAGGCAGGAGGTCCTGGGTTTAAATCTTGGCTCAGACACTTCCTAGTTGTGTGATCCTGGGCAATCTAGTTCCCTAGCCCTTACTGCTCTTCTGCCTTGGAACTGACATTTAGTATTGATTCTAAAACAGAAAGGATATGGTGAATTAAATATACCTAAAGTATATTTATGAAAAGCATGCAACACTTCTTAAAATTCAGTCTTTTATTCAAGACTTTATAAGGAGTCCAGCAGAAAAGCTTAGACTATGGATGAAGTAACTCCCACAAAGGGAAGAAAAATATCTCCAGGAACCAAGACCTATTAATTATCCTTTTACTATACATACTGCCACAGTGTGAGTATGTGACTCTGGACACCTTGGGTTTACCAACTGTGCCTTAAACCTAGATGTCCTATCTCTCATCTCTCAACCTTTGAATAGTAAGTTCTCTCTTCCTAAAGTGTGCTCCCTCCTCATATTCAGGCAACTTAATTTTTATTAAGCACCTACTACATGTCAGACCTTGTATTAAGTACTGACAATCCAGAATCATTGGCTTCCTCTAAAGCTTAATTCAGTTATTGCTACCTTCAATGAAGCTTTTCCTGATCTTCTCTCTTCTCCTCCCTTTTCTGTCCTAATCATCCCTCTGCCCCTTCCTTCCTCCTCATCTTTCCTCTCTCCTTCCCTCCACTTTCTCCCCCTCATTCTCCCTCCTTCCCTATCCTTTTTCCTTCCTCCCCTTCCTTTTGTCCATGTGCTTTCCAACTCACCCAATGGTTCTCTGATCAAAGCTGCCTTAGGTTCAAGGTATTCTATAAATCTGCCTTCTCTCAATACCATAAACTCATGTTTCTCCACCAGTGCATTAATCTAGTATAGTCAGCCCAAAGATACTATTTCCTCAAAACATAGGAAATGGTTTGTATTTTTTTTAAAAGCATCAATCAGACATTTCCCCCTAAACATGAGGTTATGCACCCATCACTGGGAAGAGGAGATACAAGTAGGAAATATGTGAAGAAGCATTCACATAAAGGACAAACAGAAATGGCACATGTAGAAGGGAAAACATATAGAAATATGTATGGTCAGGACCCATGTAGGAGTCATACCTCCCATGCTATGGAGCTACTATTGTTTTCTAGTCAGGATATTGTGCTGCTCCTTCTGGTTCAGTTCCTTATTGGTCTCTGGTGATGCATTTTCTCAGTTAGATGGTGTCTGCCTCCCATACTTTTGCAACACTTTGTTCCATGCTGATCTCACATCGCTATTGTCCAATATTACTTCCTTGGACCCTTGGTCAACACTAAACATTACCACATGTAGCATTACTGAGCATGTGGCCATGGAGGGCCTCTCTGCCTTCAGCGAGAGTCTTTTAGCTGTTGTTATTTCTTTTTCATAAAAGCATATATGGGTTTTACCATCATGCTTTTTATGAGGGCAAAAAACAGCCTCAATCATCAAACTAGGAAGATTAAACACTTTTTGAGGCTTCCCTTTCCATAGGGGTTCTGTTTATTTCCTCTAGCTTTGGCTCACCTCCTTTACCTCTTCCCCCTGCAGGGCACTCTCATCTCTTTCTACCTCCCCCAAACCCCCAACTCAAATCAGGGCTCTGATGTCTCGTTCTTGCTCCATCCACTTGCCATCATGGCAGCTATAATGCACACTTCTAAACTGGCTTGTTCTGTTATACAGAGACCCAGAGGTCTACCTAATCAAATGAGATGATAATTGTAAAGGAATTTAGCACTGTGCCTGGCTCTATGAAGGTTAGCTAGTATTACTATTATTGTTATTTTAGCCAATCACAAGATATTTCTTAGGTGGCATCCTCTGCTTTCACCCAATAACAGCAAAGTCCTATAGTCCTTTCAGATTGATTAAGGACTTATTTACTTTTGATTGATTCATTCAATCCAGATTTCTTCCATCTTTTCTGCTTGTGTTAACTAGGACAACAGTGCAACTGTCCCCCCATCATAAAACAATTCACTTTTTATATTTTTATAGGGAAAGTTTATATTACAAATATGAAGGAAGTTCATATGGCAAATGTGAACAACATTTTGTCTGACTCAGAACAACTAAAAAAATTTTTTTTTAAGTTTAAAAAAGATATTCTGTAATTTCCTGGATAACTTCAAATAGAGTAGTTATAATTAAACTTCACCCATATAGAAGCTGCCTAGCAAGTGATTAAGGCTTTACACTGCCTAGCTTGACTCCTGCCCTTTTATGCACCAACAAAGTATTTTCAGGCTTCGATTCCATCTTATATTTCCTACAGATTGCAACCTCTCCATATACTTACATTAACCTAGTAAAATGTAGACTCTTTGAGGTACACAGCTTTTTTTTTAGCTTTGTATTCTTAATGTGAGGCACAGCATTTTACCTATACTAAGTGCTTAATAAATGTTTGTAGAATTGAATTGATTGAAACTTGATCCCAATGGCTAAAGGGAACTACTATAGATTTCTAAGTTTTAAAATGACATAATAAAATAGTTGCAGAAAATTAAATCAGCAATTTTGTTTAGGATAACTTAAAGAAAAATGTTACTGGATATAGGAAACAACTGAGGAGTCTAGAAATAGGGTAATAAAGAGCTGGACTAAGGTGGGTAATTCTTTAATGAAATGGAAAGGAAAGAAATATTCTGAAAAGTAAATAGTCAATTAGAGAATTTGGGGACATGACTGTAAGGGAATACTACTAAAACATGAGAAATAATAAATATGAAGAAGTCAGAGAAGCAAAAGATAACTTCTATGAACTCTTGCAGATTGAAATAAGTTGACATAGGAAAATAAGATACTCAATAAACTGTAACAATGTAAACAGCTAGAATAATATAACACTAAAATGACTGGAAAACTAACACTTTTAAATATAATGTCCAAGAGGCAACAAGGTATCATAGTGCATAGAGAGCCAGGCCTGGAGTCCGGAAGACTGGGTTCAAATCTAGCCTCAGACACTTCCTAGCTGTGTGACCCTGAGCAAATCACTTAATCCCAATTGTCTGGGCCTTGCCACTCCTCTATCTTAGATCAATTCCAAGACAGAAGGTAAGGGTTTATTTGGAAAACTTTAAATAAATAAATATAATGACCTAAAAGAAAACTGAGAATTTGCTGGAAGGATAGGGTATCATGGACATAGAATATTGCATATGTTGCCTGGCCCAGTCTACGGTATATATTTAATGATTTTGTTGAACTATTTTTTCTTTTTCTTGTTTAATCTTCATTGCAAGGGAAAGATTGTTGAATTGAAGAGACATATATTGGGAAGTGAGTGTTATATAAAAGCAAAAGCTTTTTTTACATATGGGGAGAAACAAAGAGAGAAGGGCCAAAGAACATAGTATATAAACTAAAGAGAAAAAAAGGATGGTCATGTCCAGGACTATAATAGGGAACTGCCCTAGAGGGATGTGAGATGATACAACCTATCTAGGAACTCTTCAGGGCCAGTAAAGCACAAACCCCTAGGCTTATAAAACCAAAGTTTATTTTATAAAGGGAGTAAGGGAAACTGGTAGTTAAGACCCCAACACTCTTAAAAACTAAGTTCCACCCAACTTCTACATCTCCTGCAAAAGGAGATCCTTCTTTTTCTTCTCTGGACCCTGCCTATAGCTCCCTGCTCTATCTAAAAGCAAAAAACCCAACACACTATCTGACTCTAATTTGATCTGCACACTAGTGATTTAAAAAAGAAAGGGAAAAGCCTGGGTTTGACTGCACTAAGTAACCCAAGTTCCAGAGAAAAAATCTTTGGATTACCTTAGCCCAAGAGGATTTCTGGCACATGGACCACTGGCAGATGATCTGTATACTCAGGGAAAATGATGTCCTCCAAATAAATTCTCTACCATGAAGTCACAATTTTTTTTCTATGAAATTTTTACTATCTAGTGTAATAGAGAAGTTTTTTATGTGGAAAGAGAGGAGAGTGAGAGAATGGAATCTTCCCTCCTCAAGGTCAGAACAAAGAAAGGAGGAGTTGATGTTGGTTTTGGATCAAGAAGCAGAAGGAGGGTGAGTCTGTTGTTCCCCCTTCCAGTTCTCTTTAATTATGGCTCCTCTCTAAGCCTGCCTGTTCACTCCCTATTGTTTAGCTCCTTCTAAATAGTAAATTTCTTTAATCTGGGGAGAGATCAGTTCTCTCTCTCCCCCTCAGTTGTAACTGCCTTTCCTTCAGTCTTGAGTTAGTTAAGTTTGTTAGTAAGTTTATTCTAAACAAGAGGAATGAAAGATGAGGTTGAATGGCTGGTAAATTGGGTTCATGAGGGAAGAGGGAAAAGGAGATTCCTCGCTATCTAAACTCTTCCCCCCAAAGTTAGGTAACCCATGTTTGGTGGCCTGAGCTCTTGAGAGGTTCAGTGTTGAACCCTGGTTTTTTACCCTGCACAGTAGGTGTCCCCAAGTTAAGGATCAAGGGAGATTGAGATAAATCTACTTGTGGACACCATTTCTCTCCAATTCTCTGTCCACTCACTAGTTTGGGAGGATTAGGATCAGGTTCAGGGAAAGGAAAGATTTCTGAGATTGGGATCAAGTCAGATATTAACCTTCTCAGGAGGTCTCAAGTCAAGAGAGAGCAGACCAACTGACAACTCCTGGGTTGCTCCTTTAGCAAGGTTCCAAATCTTCTCTGCCCATCCCCCCCTGTTTCTGCTGGAATCTTTGGATTTTCTTCAGGTTTTTCCATTTCCAAAAGTCTCTGGATCTGTCTCTCTCACACTAGGGAAAATCTCTCAGAGCAAAACCTCCCTCAAGCTTGGTAGAAATTCAAGCAGAGAGCCAAACTTCCTTCCAACTCAGTGGAAATCCCAGAAGGAAGTAAATCAGTGTCAGTTCAAACTCCCACAATTCCTCTCTCCTTCCCAGAATCCTCTCCCAGGGCTTGTGTCAAAATTCCCTTCTTTTAGCTAATCCCTGAAATCAGTCTGTCCCTAAATTATATTCCTACAGGACAAAACAGAGAGGTGGAGAAAAGGGCATTCTCTTCACCATCAAGAGTTAGGCACCTCTATCCCTAAATTTTAAATCCTGTGTGAAAGCCTTGTACATTTTTTTGTTTGTTTGTTTTTATGTGAGAAATAAGGACTTTATACTTCGGGTAAATTTCCCCCCCAGGTTTCTCCTTTTCTTTTTTTTTTATTTTATTTTGTCAACTTAGTACATTATTCCTTGATCACAAGTAGTTTTTCCCTCCCTGCCCTCCCCCCAACCTTCCTGTAGTTGACATGCAATTCCACTGGGTTTTACATGTATCCTTGATCAGAACCTATTTCCATGTTGTTAATGTTTGCACTAGGGTGATCATTTAGACTCTATATCCCCAATCATATCCCCCTCGACCCATGTAATCAAGCAGTTTTTTCCTTCTGTTTCTGCTCCCACAGTTTTTCCTCTGGATGTGGATAGTTTTCTTTCTCCTAGATCCCTCCCAGTTGTTCAGGATCACTGCATTGCCACTAATGGAGAAGTCCATTATATTTTATTGTACCACAGTGAATCCATCTCTGTGTACAATGTTCTCCTGGTTCTGTTCCTCTCACTCTGCATCAATTCCTGGAGGTCGTTCCAGTCTCCATGGAATTCCTCTACTTTATTATTCCTTTGAGCGCAATAGTATTCCATCACCAACATATACCACAATTTATTCAGCCATTCCCAATTGAAGAGCATCCTCTCATTTTCCAATTTTTGGCCACCACAAAGAGCGCAGCTATGAATATTCTTGTACAAGTCTTTTTCCTTATTATATCTTTGGGGTACAAACCCAGCAGTGCTATGGCTGGATCAAAGGGTAGACATTCTTTTATCACCCTTTGGGCATAGTTCCAAATTGCCCTCCAGAATGGTTGGATCAATTCACAACTCCATCAGCAATGAATTAATGTCCCTACTTTGCCACATCCCCTCCAGCATTCATTACTTTCCTTTGTTATCATGTTAGCTAATCTGCTAGGTGTGAGGTGATACCTCAGAGTTGTTTTGATTTGCATCTCTGATTATAAGAGATTTAGAACACTTTTTCATGTGCTTATTAATAGTTTTTATTTTTTTATCTAAGAATTGCCTATTCATGTCCCTTGCCCATTTATCAATTGTAAAATGGCTTGATTTTTTGTACAATTGATTTAGCTCTTTGTAATTTGAGTAATTAGACCTTTGTCAGAGGTTTTTGTTAGGAAGATTGTTTCCTAGTTTGTTATTTCCCGTCTGATTTTGGTTGCATTGGTTTTGTTAATACAAAAACTTTTTAATTTAATGTAATCAAAATTATTTATTTTACATTTTGTGATTTTTTCCTAACTCTTGCTTGGTCTTAAATCTTTCCTTTCCCAAAGATCTGACATGTATACTATTCTGTGTTCACCTGATTTTCTTATAGTTTCCTCCTTTATATTCAAGTCATTCACCCATTCTGAGTTTATCTTGGTGTAGGGTGTAAGATGTTGATCCAAACCTAATCTCTCCCATACTGTCTTCCAATTTTCCCAGCAGTTTTTATCAAATAGTGGATTTTGGTCCCAAAAGCAGGGGTCTTTGGGCTTATCATAAACAGTCTTGCTGTGGTCACTTACCCTAAGTCTATTCCACTGATCCTCCTTTCTGCCTCATAGCCAGTACCATATTGTTTTATTGATCATTGCTTTATAGTATAGTTTGAGATCTGGGACTGCTAGGCCACCTTCCTTCGCATTTTTTTTTCATTATTTCCTTTGATATCCTTCCTCTTTTGTTCTTCCAAATGAACTTTGTTATGTTTTTTTCTAATTCAGTAAAAAAGTTTTTTGGTAGTTTAATGGGTATGGCACTAAATAAGTAAATTAATATAGGTAGGATTATAATTTTATTATGTTAGCTCATCCTACCCATGAGCAATTGATGTTTTTCCAATTGTTTAGATTTAGCTTTAATTATGTGGAGAGTGTTTTGTTGTTGTGTCCATATAGTTCCTGTGTTTGTCTCAGCAGATAGATTCCCAAGTATTTTATATTGTCTAGGATGATTTCAAATGGAATTTCTCTTTCTAATTCTTGCTGCTGAGATGTGTTGGAAATATATAGAAATGCTGATGACTTATGTGGGTTTATTTTGTATCCTGCAACTTTGCTAAAGTTGTTCATTATTTTGACTAGCTTTTTAGTTGATTCTCTAGGATTCTTTATCATCTGCAAATAGTGATAACTTGTTCTCCTCATTGCCTGTTTCAATACCTTCAATTTCTTTTTCTTCTCTAATTGCTACTGCTAGTGTTTCTAGTACAATGTTAATTAATAGAGATGATAATGGGCATCCTTGTTTCACTTCTGATCTTATTGGAAAGACTTCTAGTTTATCCCCATTGCAGATGATGTTTGCTGATGGTTTTAAATACATACTGTTTATTATTTTTAGGAAAGGCCCTTCTATTCCTATGCTTTCTAGTGTTTTCAATAGGAATGAGTATTGTATTATTTCAAAGGCTTTTTCTGCATCTATTGAGATAATCATGTGATTTTTGTCAGTTTGCTTGTTATATGATCAATTATGTGGATATTTTCCCTAATATTGAACCAGCCTTGCATGCCTAGTATAAATTCCACCTGATCATAGTGAATAACCCTTGTGATGACTTGCTGGAGTCTTTTTGCTGGTATCCTATTTAAGATTTTTGCATCTATGTTCACTAAGGAGATTGGTCTATAGTTTTCTTTCTCTGATTTTGACCTGCCTGGCTTTGGAATCAGTACCATATTTGTGTCATAAAAGGAATTTGGTATTACTCCATCTTTGCTTATCATGTCAAATAGTTTTGTATAACATTGGGATTAGCTGTTCTTTGAATGTTTGATAAAATTCACTTGTGAATCTATCAGTCCCTGGCAATTTTTTCTTGGGATTTCTTGATGGCCTGTTCAATTTCTTTTTCTGATATGAGATTATTTAAGAATTATATTTCTTCTTCTGTTAATCTAGGCAATTTATATTTATGTAAACATTAATCTATATCACCTAGGTTGCCATATTTATTGCCATATAATTGGGCATAGTAGTTTTTAATGATTGCCTTAATTTCCTCTTCATTAGAGGTGAGGTCTCCCTTTTCATCTTGGATACTGTCAATTTGGTTTTTTCTTTCCTTTTTTTAATTAGATTGACCAGGACTTGTCTATTTTATTTGTTTTATTTCAAAGTACAGCTTCTAGTCTTATTTGTTAAATCAATAGTTCTTTGACTTTCAATTTTATTAATTTCACCTTTGATTTTTAGGATCTCTAATTTAGTCTTCATCTGAGGATTTTTAATTTGTTCACTTTCTAGTTTTTTAATTTGCATGTCTAATTCATTGACCTCTGCCCTCCCTAATTTGTTAATATAGGAACTCAAGGATATAAATTTCCCCCTGAGTACTGCTTTGGCTGCATCCCATAGATTTTGAAACAATGTCTCATCATTGTCATTTTCTTCAATGAAATTATTAATGGTTTCTATGATTTGTTCTTTAACTGGTTTTTGGAGAATTATATTGTTTAATTTCCAATTAATTTTTGATTTGCCTCTCCATGTACTCTTACTAATTATTATTTTCATTGCATTGTTATCTGAGAAGGTTGCATTTATTAGTTCTGCCCTTTTGCACTTGTTTGCAATGTTTTTGTGCCCTAGTACATGGCCAATCTTTGTGAATGTACCATGTGCTACTGAAAAGAAGGTGTATTCCTTTTAGTCCCTACTTATTTTTCTCCACATATCTACTAACTAATTTTTCCAATATTTCATTCACTTCTCTTACTTCTTTCTTGTTTATTTTTTAGTTTCGTTTATCTAGTGCTGATAGAGGACGGTCCAAGTCTCCCAATAATATAGTTTTTCTACCTATTGCATCCTTGAGCTCCACTAGTTTCTCCTTTAGAAATTTGGATGCTATGCCATTTGATGCATACATGTTAAGTACTGATATTTCCTCATTGTCTATCCTGCCTTTTATCAGGATGGAATTACCTTCCCTATCTCTTTTGACTAGAACTATTTTTACTTTGGCTTTGTCAGATATCATAATTGGGACTCCTGCCTTCTTTTTATCAGTTTATGCCCAATAGATTTGGCTCTATCCTCTTACTTTTACCCTATAAGTATCTACAAAATGGCTGGCAGGAAGGCTGGGAAGGTCTCCAGAAAGGCAAAGACAAAGGCAGTTTCCCCCTTGCAGAGAGCTGGTTTGTAGTTCTCAGTGGGCCATATTCATTGGCATCTGAAGTCTAGGACATCAAGCCATGGATGCACGAGAGCCACAGCTTCTATGTATACTGCAGTCATCCTGGAATATCTAACTGCAGAGGTTCTTGAGCTGGCAGGAAATTCATCAAAAGACTTAAAGGTAAAGTGCATCACTCCTCGCCACTTGCAGCTTGCCATTTGCGGGGATGAAGAATTGGACCCTCTTATTAAGGCAACACTTGCAAGTGGTGGTGGTATGATTCCACACATCCATAAATCTCTGATCTGAAAGAAAGGACAACAGAAGACTGTTTAAAGCATGCCTGGATTCCATGTTATCTCAGGACTCTATTCTTAAACAACTGTCCAGTGTTGGTGATTTCCAGTGGACTGTATCTCTGTGAAAACCACAATTTTGACTTTTTGTAATTCTATTTTGATTAAATTGGAAGCTTACTTAAGCTTTCCAGCCAACCAAATTTCTGCATTGAAGTCTTAAGCATATTTAAGTGTTACTGTGGCTTCAAAGAAGCTATTGATTCTGAAGTAGTGGGATTTGATTGAGTTGACTGATTTTAAAAATCTGTTTGTATTTTATTTGTGATGCAGAAGTTATAGTTACAAACATTTGGTTTTGTACAGACTTTTATTTCCACTCTGGTGGATAAGTTCAATAAAGGTCATATCAAAAAAAGAAAAAAAAGACACACTGTCACAGCATCGTTGAATGAAGTAATAACCAAAATACCTTCAGAAGCTAGGTGGTACATAAGTTGGACTTCAGCAACACTTACTTTACCACAGCGTTGCACCCTGATTCTCAAAATATTTTTGCTTTCCAATGGGGACAAACTCAGATGTGCTATACCAGATTAGTTCAAGGATGTTGTGAGTCTGTTTCAATATTTTGTCAACTTCTGCAGAGAAATCTAGCCACCATAACTTTCAAAGTAGCAGATTAATACTCTATGTAGATGACTTACTGCTAGCATCACCTGACCCAAAAACATGTTGGGAAAATTCAAAGGAGTTATTGATAGAACTTCATAAGAGAGGACATAAAGGTTCAAAAAAGAAAATTCAGTGGGTCCTTCCAACAGTCAAATATTTGGGATTTGTCCTCAAGGGGGGCACCAGGAAAATCTCTAATAAATGAATAGTAGACATACAGAAGCTAGACGCTGTAAGGATAATTTTAGGGTTGTGACCTAAACTAAATTAATTTTGGTCACCAGGGGATATGCCAAATAAAATACCCAAGTCAGCTGGAAATTTATGGTGATTTTAATTAATATAGAGGAAAGAAATGAAGGAGAATAGAGAGGGAAAGATGTAGGATTTTTTCCTGCCTGGCTGTGCCAGGGGGAGTTCAAATTAGTGGATTTTAAGAGAATAGTGTTGGAAGGTAAAGGAGAACGGAATCAGTCTAAACTCCCAGAGGGCTCAGCTAAGATGCCTAAACCTGAACTAGCTAATCAGCTTCTCCCAGTATAGCATAAAGGGAAAACTCACCGCCAAACTGGACAATAGCTGCCACCATGCCAAGATGTCAAAATGCTTAGCATGCTGCCAGCCAGAGCCACCTCTCTGGGGAAAGAGGCCAAAGAGAGGAAGTGATGAGAAATATATAGATGGTGTTATATCACTTTCTTGTGTCTCATTGACTTAGGACAGCCCAGGATTCTGTCAGTTGTTTCTGATTTGTCATTTTGCTAGCACATGTCTATCAAAGGCCATCCTCCTAAATGCTTAATCCTTAAGTATGGGTGTAGATATTCCTGATTTTGTTAGGCTAAGTAGGTTGGAGAAATCTAAAGTTCACAGCGTCCCTAGAACTAAGAAAGCACTTAGTGCTTTTCTAGGGGTTGCTGGTTTCTTGAGATAATGCATAGTAGGATATTCTCATATTTACACATGTTTAACTGATTTGACAAAGAAAGAAATTAAAAAACCATTGCAATTGAACAAAGAACATCTCCATGCTTTGTCACAGTTGAAAAGAGCTATTCTATCAGCTCCAGCTTTGGGAATACGATTATAAGAAAGAATTCCACTTGTATGTCCATGAAGCTAATGGCATCACTTCTGGAATGCTAGCACAGTATCTTGGGCTGAAGCTAAAGGCCATTTCATTTTACAGTTCTATCCTCGATTCTGTCACACCAGGAATGGTACATTGCCTCAGAAGCATAGTAATTACAGCTCTGATGGTCAAGAAATCATATGATATTGTACTGGGATGTAAATTGCATATGTATTCTGCACACCAAATAGAAAAACTGCTACAGTCACAGAATATGCATTCATTCACTGATGCAAGAATATCCCAGTATGAAGTCATTCTGTTAGGCAATGATAACATCACAATTCATAGATGTGCACCATTGAACCCAGTGACTCTGATTCCTGATTTGCCAATGGGTAGAGAAAAATTACATGATGGTGGTCAAATAGTAGAACTAATGCACAAACCAAATGAACGCCTTAAAGACACACCTCTTATTGATCCAGAAATAGAGTTAAACACAGAAGGGTCCTCCTATATTCACAAGGGGAAAAAATTCATAGGGTCAGATGTAGTTGATTATGACAGAACACTTTGGCATGCATCATTGCCAAATCATGTTAGCAATCAAGGAGCCGAGCTCAAGGCTCTGCTCATGGCCTTAAAGTTAGCTAAAGGATAAAGAGCTAACATTTTTCTGGACTCGTACTATGCTTTCTCCACCATACATTGTTCGTCATACATATAGAAAAACAGAGGGTATAAAACTTTGGCTGGGAAACCAATTGCATATGTCAAATTAATAGACTGTATTATAAATTCTGTAGACTTTCCAAAAGAGGTGGCCATAATCCATTGTAAGGCACATACTCATGGAAAGGACAGAATATCCCTAGGGTATGATAGATCAGATGTAACATCAAAATACGCTGTGAGGTTTAGACCCCACTGTGTGCTAAATTTCTCTCTGATTGAAAGGCATAATCTCACTGAAGCCTACGACAGAGAAGAAATACAGTCGTGGAAGGAGCAGCTAGGCACTAAACTAATCATAGGTGTCTGGATTACTCAAGGGGGTAGACCTATTCTCCCTAAAACACTATATCAACATCTATGCACCATAATTCATGCAAAAGGACATTATGGAGTGCAAGGGATTCTGGATACCATACAGAGGTTTTGGACAGCACCAAGAATAACAACAAATGCCATTAGAACTTGTCAGGCATGTGAAACATGTAGAAGGTATAATCAAGTACAATTTAAGAACATAGCATTGGGAGGTAGACCACTCAGTTATATGCCTTTCCAATATATTTAAATTGATTATATCAACATGCCTAAAGACAAGGGATACAAATATGCATTGGTTATTGGGGATAGACTGACAAGATGGGTTGAAGCATGTCCATCCAAGAAAAACGACATAGCAATAGTAGTGAGATTTCTATTAAAAGAGATAATACCTAGACATGGCATTCCCTATACCATAGACTCAGGCAGGGGGTCCCATTTCACTTCCCAAGTTCTGCAAGAAATCTACAAGAACTTGGGGATTAAATGCAATTATCAGTCAGTTTATTGGTCCTAAAGTTCCGGTCAGGTCGAGTGTATGAACAAAGAATTGAAGACACAAATAGGTAAACTCTGTTCAGAAACACACTTAAAATGGACAGATGTTATGCCTCTTGCTTTGCTCAACATAAGAACTAGACCTAGGAATGACATGGTAGGACAGTAAAGACATTATATTTGTCCATGTTAAGAGGGGAATGTATACTTCATGAACATTTAAAACAGATACAACGTATATTAGACAAACTAAGAAAACTGGGCTTGCTTGTGCAAAGAATACCATTAGATTTTTCATTTCGTAAGATAAAACCAGGAGACAAGGTATATGTCAAGAACTTTAATAGAGAATCTCCTATAGGGCCAAGATGGATCAGTCCAACAACAGTCATAATGACAACCCTTACATCTATAAAGGTTGATCAAAAAGATCCATGGTTCCATGATTCACATAACATTGACTAGCTCTAACAAAAAAAAATCAACAACAGTCCCTATGAAAGGAAAACACATGAGAGTATGAATCAACAGAAATTACAGACAAAAGAGCATTGCACATGTTAAAATGACAACAGAAAAGCTCTGCTAAAGCAAATAAAACAGCTCTGGAAAGAAATATACCCAGTAAAACAGACAAAAAGAAAGAAAAACATGCATTTTAAAAATTAGCTCCAAAGAAAAGTCTCTACATAATCTATACAAAGTCTCTGCCAACAATAGTAACAGCAAAGAAAGTAACCAAGTTATTTAACATGAAAACCAAATTCTATCTCAAAGATGTATTTAAAAGACAGCAAACAATAAATCCCCTGTTGAAAAATTCAAACATTAAAAGATAAGAAAACTTCAAATTTATATTCTTAAAACACTTCTAAGAACTTAATACATACTATATACACCCACTCATGAAGATGACCATATTTAAACTTACTTCCGCACATGAAGAACAACTAATGAATATTGACAAGCACTCATGAAGAATTCATATCTTACTTCCATGCACAATGAAAATTTCAGTTTTTCATATATGCACATGTAAAAACCTTACACTCATGCATGTTCCTGATTGTTCCAGTATGTTCCTGAATATTAAAGAACACAGGACTACAATCAAGAGTGACAGCAGACAAAATGTGGCATGCAGCACAGATGAAGAGTCCAAAACACATAGTTTCTACAATCAACATAAAAAACACATGGAAGGACTCTGAAATTTTGGACTTGTGATCATGAGGTTATGTAAGAATGAGACATACATGTTAACATCACATAAATACATACATATATTACACATAAATACAATGTAGGAAGAAATCTCATAGACTGGGTAAGTATATAACACATGAATAATTGCAAAACACAAAATTTATACTGATATATAAATTTCTGTGGAA